>NW_017670947.1:170659-184415 GCF_001879085.1 Nicotiana attenuata
GAGTGGATTACGGGGGGGGGGGGGGGGGAATAGACAAGTATCACTTATCATATGATTGAATGATCTATATCAGTGTTTTTTTTTTCGGTACGAAAAACAAGGAGCAGAATAATGGCTATCCTAGTGGTAATCCACTTTTTCACAATTGACAACTTTTCCAAATTATATAGATTAGAAAAAGAGACTAGTGACGTAATTCAAAATCGTAACTATAGCAATAAGCATTATTGGCATTACTTTTTGACCAAAAGGAGAATATCTAACTTTGACACTTTAAGGTTTCATCAAATTCATGATTAACAATGCTTTTATTGATATTCTAGTGGCTTATTACTAGGATATTCTGCTTTTCTTCCTTTACATAAGTGGCATGCGCAACAACCAGCCTCTCCATTTGACAATAATTATTTATTATTTTACACGTCCAAAGCTTATTCGTATCCAGATTTAACTTATTATATACATTGTTAGTATAAAAATTACATTATCACAATATACAATTTAATTTGTTAGAGCAATTGCATGTCATTTAATTTGTTGTAGCAATTGCATGTCTTACTTTTATTTATTGGTATTACTCAATAGTTATTCTCACCTAACCCGATAGTGTATGAATCTTTTACATTATTATTGTATATAAAAGTTAGATTACGCTTTCTCTCTTTGTCTTATCCGTTCAATTAATTATTTTGGCAAATGAGCAGTCTCATTTCTAGCAGCTCTAACTAGAATAAATATCTTGATAACACAGAAATCTCTCTAGAGTACAGAAAAAAATGGACATACAAAGAGAGCAAGAGGGAAAAAAATGCAAGCCTAGGAAACTCAAGAATTTCATGTCAATCAAAACACTGCTTGTTGTCATCAACTCCATCTTCATGGCAGTTGGCCAAATAGCAGGTGTTATGCTTGTTAGGATTTACTTTTTGCATGGTGGAAAAAGGAAATGGTTGCAAGCTTTTTTGCTTACAGCAGGGTTTCCAATCTTGGTTTTGCCAATTGTCATTTCTTATGCAAAAAGAAGAAAAGCTAAAACAGAAACTAATAGAGTTTTACTCACACCAAAACTAATATTAGCCAGTGCTATTTTAGGTCTCCTTGGTGTTTGTAGCTACCTCTACACTTTCGGCATGTCTTATCTTCCTGTTTCAATTTCCTCCCTCCTCGCTTCAACATCACTGTCTTTCACGGCGATTTTCGCGTATTTTATGGTGAAACATAAGTTCACACATTATTCTATAAATGCTGTGGTTTTGATGACATTTGGATCAATCATATTAGGGCTGCACATGAATGGAGATAGGCCTAAAGGAGAGTCGAATCGTCAATACGTTTTAGGGTTTGTCATGACAATTGTTGGTGCTGCTCTCATGGATTTGTAAATGCAGGGTGGAGTATAGCCATATCAAAGCTGGAGTTGCTGTTACGTTTGATCTTGTCATGCAAATGCAGTTTCTTATATGCATCTTCTCCACTTTGTTTTGTGTCGTCGCCATGATTATGAACGAAGATTTTCAGGTATACAATTACTACTATAACATCTTTTTAGGCTCTATTTGTCTCTAAAATTGCAGTAGACATGTATATATTCATAATAACGTAATACTACCTCCATTTTATCAGAGTTGTACTTTAATCTGTTACAATAGGTTGTTTACAAAAGCTTACACTGTTATCATATAGAAGTTAAATTATTTGTGCTATGATAAATTAGTATGATACAGAAACCATCATATTATATTCAAAAGTTGAATAGTTAGATGAAAGAAAATTATTACAAATAGTTGTGAGAACTATATAAAGATAATAAGTACTCCCTCCTTCTGTTTCAGATTATGTGACACATTTTAGTTTTTAGTTTATTCTAAAATGGACCACACACTTCTATATTTGCAAACAATTAACTTTATCCTACACATACCCTTAATAAGAAGCTTTTATAATCACACAAGTATGTTATGTCATATTTAAAGACATACTAAGTTTCAATAGCTTTATAACCACACAAATATTATGACATATTTTGACCACAAATTTCAAAAGTTTTCATTTAGTTATTAAACTCTACCAATTCAAACAACTTCACTTTTATTGAAACAGAGGGATTATTATCAATGTAGTGGAATATATATAAAAGGAATAAAGTTGATCAGTTACACTGACAAGAACTTTCTAGGTTCAGAGTGAAACATAAGCTTTTATAAAGATCCTTTATTTAATTCTTTTCAAAGATGATCACACGAGGGGATCGTCAAAATTAAGTAAAGAAGAAAGAGTGCCATAAATAGTGGAAAGGTGTGGTAATATGAAATGAAAAAAGTAGAATCACAATGACATGAACTTTTTTTGGTTTAGAATGAAAAGTATAAAGCTTTTACATATCTACTTAATCAAGTGGGATATAACTTCATGCATTTTACTATATTTCTTAAAGTATATGCAGGCCATCCATAGAGAGGCTGAAGAATTTGGACTGGGGCAGAACAAGTATTATATGATATTAGCACTATCAGCAATAGCTTTGCAAATTATGATTATTGGAAATCTTGGGCTGATCTTCAGCTCCTCAGCTCTATTGTCAGGGATATTTAACTCCTTCTAGTTCCAGTACAACAGATCTTTGCTGTTATGTTCTTACCTGAAAGCTTCAATGCAGAAAAGTGGATGGCTTTAGCTATGTGTCTTTGGGGTTTCGCCTCTTATTTCTATGGTGAATATAAGGCCAGCTTAAAGGTCACAAAGAC
Organism: Nicotiana attenuata; assembly: GCF_001879085.1. Taxonomy (NCBI): domain Eukaryota; kingdom Viridiplantae; phylum Streptophyta; class Magnoliopsida; order Solanales; family Solanaceae; genus Nicotiana; species Nicotiana attenuata. Next base: position 173,404 of record NW_017670947.1, read on the forward strand.
CAAACACGCAACTCAGCCAGACCAAGTTTGAGTAAATTACTACCTTTGTAATTTTCATTGGTCGTATGCAGAATTTTTCGTAAATAATGTCGACCTATAATATTAATTCGGCTTGTACACAAGTTTGAAGGCGTTACTTCCTATTGGTGCTGGCAGCCTATTATGTATGCACGTGTATATATATTAATTTTATTAAATATATATAAACAAAAATATAGCCTATTAAACAAAAATAAATTATATGAAACGATGTCGGATGACACTAATTGATTCAAGGTGTTTCTGCCACTGAATATACAAGTTCAAGTTAATGTTACCCCTATGTATCTCAACTCCGATTCCACCAGAAATCTTTTGAAAATCAGAGAATCAAGCAGTGAAAGCTCAAACATATATTATCTCAGTTCTTCTTCTTTCCTTTTACGACCGGTCGAAGACAAAATGAAATGGGCATAATGTAGCTGTTGAGATGAAGCCATGGAAGTTTCTAGATCGAGCAATTGAGAGAGATGGAACAGAGGAGGAGAAAAGAGTTCTGGAATAATCATTTCCGCTTACTTTCATATGAGATGTACATCACTATTTATACAGAGTATTTTCTAACTAACTGATAACTAACAAATAATTAAATATTAATAAATTGTACAACCAACTACTAACTAACACCTAACTAACTATGCCACATCATCATTCCTCTTAACATTCTCCCTCAAGCAGTGATTGAGAAGAGATTAACACTCCCAGCTTGGACAACAAGTAATCATGCTGTGATTTACCAAGTCCTTTTACCAGGATATCTGCTAGTTGCAGATTGGAAGGAACATGGATTGTATGAATAAGACCTTCTTGCACTTTCTCTCTAATGAAGTGGCAGTTAATTTTTATGTGCTTAGTTCTTTCATGGTATATAGAACTTGCTGCTATTTGAATTTCTGCTTTGTTATCGCATAATAGCTCCACTGGTAAATCCACATCAAAACTTAGCTCCTTGAACAATCCTACTAACCAAACTACCTCAGCCACTGCATTTGCCATGCTTTTGTATTCTGCCTCTGCTGAGCTTCTTGAAATGGTATTTTACTTCTTTGATTTCCAGGAGATTAAGGAATCTCCAAATTTTACCACAAATCCACTGACTGACTTCCTTGTCATTGGGCAAGTATCCCAACCTGCTTCACAATGTATTGTGAGTTGTGATGAAGCCTTAGCAGATAACAATATACCCAGTCTGGTGCATTCATTAAATACCTCACTACCCTTAGAGCCCCTTCCATTGGTTTCTTTAGATACCACGCTACCCAGCCTGCATGTATTGACTCAGATTTTGCACAACATAAGCTATGTTTGGACTGGCCATAGTGAGGTAAAGTGACTTTCCTACCAATTTCTGATAGCTGGTAGGATCACTCAACAACTCATCTTGTTGACCAGTGCATGTTCCTCCTTCATCAAATTCTATACTAGTGAGCCTCTGATTCACTTCTGATAGAGTGTATGCTTGTTTAGATCCAGCTAAGCCAAGATCACCAATCAAATCCAGTGCAAATTTTCTCTAGCAAACTAGAATTCCCTATTCGCTTCTAGCGATTTCAAGGCCAAGGAAGTACTTCATCTCCCCTGGTCCTTGATTTTGAAATAGTGTTGTAACATGAGTTTGGAAGCTTCTATCATAATTTGGTTAGAGCCAGTGATTAAGAGATCATCAACATATACGAATACAAAAATCTGATCTTGTCCAGATTTTTTGGTGAAAAGAAAGTAGTCATGGAGGCTTTGTACAAATCCAGAAGCAGTCAAAGCCTCACTAAGCTTGAGGTTACACTGTCTAGAGACCTGTTTGAGGCCATACGAGGACTTTTGAAGCTTATAGACTTGTTGATACTCCCCCTTGCTAACAAGGCCAGGTGGTGGAATCATGTACACATCTTCCACCATTTTCCCTTGCAAAAAAACATTAAAGACATCCATCTCATGAAGCTTCCATCCATGCATAGCTGCTAGAGACAAAACAGCTCTGACAATCACCATCTTGACTACAAGAGAGAAAGTTTCCTAATACTCAAGACCTTCATGTTGTGTGTAGCCCTTGGCCACCAACCTTGCCTTATATCTTTCCACCTCACCCTTCACAATGTATTTGAATTTGAACACCCACTTGCATCTTACAACCATCTTACATGCAGGTAGATCTACCAAACTCCAAGCCTTGTTTTCATTTAATGCCTTCAGTTCTTGATCCATGGCCTCAATCCACTTAGGGCCATGCATGGTCTCTTCGTGAGAGGTGAGGTATTTTTTGTTGCTAGTCCAAGTATTTGAGTGGATTGTCTATAACTTGTCCCGAATATGTTTCAAGGCGAAATTCTAGGTTTTCTTGGTTTGGAAGATGATTGTAGGCTTTCCTTGGTCCGTTTGAGCTTTCTATTGCCACCTAATGCTTGTTATCCCTAGTCAACCCCTTTGAGCCTGATATTCGGCTTAAAGTATGTATATTTATATGCATATTACCTCGTATTTTACTCATGTTTCGTAGATTTCACGTGTGTAATGTAATGGTTTGTGCTAATTAGTGGTATTTTTATGTGTAGGAATCATCCGGAGATAATTTGCACGAAGGTGCGCGAATTGAAGCGAAAAGAGGAAGAAAGGGAAAAAAGTCACAAAGTAGCGCCACAGGCAACATGGGGTTCTACCTGTGGTGCCCAAGTCAGAAGCTCCAAAACTCCAGTGCCCCACGTTACCCCGGGCGCTGGTGACATGAATTTGTCCTATTTCGCCCGGGATTCGGTTATGTTGACCCCAAGACGCCCCCAACTCGTATAAGGTAAACCTAAACCCATTTTGATAAAAGAGTGAAGTGACTTTGAGGGAGAAATACAAGCACGAAACACTCGGGAGCATGAAATCCATCAATTCTTCCATTCTTCTTCTAGTATTCATAGCTTTTATTTTTTAAAATAATATTTTGATAATTTTTATGAACATGAGTGGCTAAGAACCTCACTATTCTAGGGTTATGGGTCGTTCTTGACTATTGTAAATTGATGGTTGATTATTTTGCTTGACTTTATCATATTAATTTGTTTATTCATTCTTGCACTTAATTAATCAATTGTGTAGCTAACAATAGAGTACTATCTATGAATTAAGAGTTGAACTCGAAAGTAGGAACTATAAATTGCATATAAAGTTGAATAGAGTAAGTTAATGAATTAGGGCATCGAAGAATAGATTCGTGATTAGGATAGACATATTCTAGTTACCTTACTTGGCTGTTTTAGTAGGAAATATACATGCGTTCTTGTGAAGTTTTATTCTATAGACATATAGTCTTAGGTTGGCTTGAATAGGCGAGCGAAGCGTCGAAAGAACTTTGTGAGCATAATAAACCCTGCTAATCAAAAAATTAGATAAGTCAAGTGATTATATCAAGCCGAAAAATGCAATAGGAGAGACGTTAATCCCATAACCCTGGAATATCTCCATCTCATTGAATTCTTCCTAAGTGTTTATTTGCTCTACTTGCGCTTTTATTTTCTTGCTTGCTTATTAGTTTGTAGTAATTTAGTTATAAAAATCACTATCATCTTATTCATACTCACTTGAGCATTAAATATATAAATAGCTTAGATTGGCAAATAGTTGATCATAAATCCTCGTGGGAATGATACTTTCTTACCACTTTATTACTTGTCGACTGCATACTTGCGTGTGCGTTTGGACCCAACAAATTTTTGGCGCTGTTGCTGGAGAATTAAAATTATTTATTTTTCTGAAATAAGCTCTTATTTGTGTTTGTTCAGGTGTTAATCTGTATGACTGTTTCTGACTCTACAGGTGTTCACCTTGAATTTAAGAAGAAGCAACAGTTTGAACAACCTTCCTCCTCCTGATCCTGAACCCGAAAGACTTTTCCACATGATAAGGATAGAGGCAGAAGAAAGAGCAAGAATTGTAGAGTTGGGTATTGTAGTCCAACCACAACCAATCGAGATGGCATAAAATGAAGAAAGACATGTGATTGAGGCAGTATGGCCTAGTTTCGCGAACATGACTCAAGCTATCGTGATGCCAGATGTAACTGGGCACTTTGAGCTGAAGCACTACATGGTGCAACTGATTCAATCCACAAGGCTATTTGTGAGGTTGTCAAGTGAAGATCCCCAAAGGCATATACAGAATTTGTTGGAGATTACGGATACATACAACTATCCGAACGTCTCTAAGGACTATGTTAGACTGACTTTGTTTCCCTTTTCTCTAATGGGGGAAGCAAAGGAATGGTTAAACAAGGAGCCCGCAAACTCGATCCACACTTGGGATGATTTGGCATGAAAATTCCTAATCAAGTTTTTTCCCACTAAGAAGACAAAGGCACTAAGAAGTCAGATTCTTAGGTTTCAACAACGAGATGGTGATGCTCTTCGTCAAGCTTGGGAAAGATATAAGAAACTACTTAGGGACTGCCCATATTATTATCATATTGATGAGGTGTTGGGACATACTTTTGTGGATGGATTAGACGAGACCTCCAAATTAAATCTAGTTTCAGCTTGTGGAGGAAGTTGCATGCAAAAGCCATACTGTGAGATTCAGACTTAGCTCAACAATTTCACTGCAAATGATCATAACTGGTAGGGTGAAGGTGACTCGAGAAGGATGATAAAATAGAAAGCAGCACGTACACTCGAGCTGGATAAGATGTCAGCCATGCGAGCAGAGATTGCTATACTAAACAACTACATGGATAAGATGGCAATGGGTCAAGGGAATTAGATGCAACAGGTTTAGAGGATGATTGTATGTTGTGAAATTTTTGGAGATGGTCATATGAGTGACCAATGTCCGGTGAATCCTGAATCTATCTATTATGTGGGCCACCAAGGTAGAGGTCCAATAATTCAGAATAATCAATATGGGAAAACCTATAATCCCAACTGGAGGAATCACCCGAATTTCCCATGGGGTGTGAATCAGACCACTCAAAATTATAAGGGAACTATAATCAGCCTCAAAAGCCACCTCAACAGGTAGAAAAAACACACTAGTGATATGTTGAAGAAGCTATTGATTAACAACTAGCAACTTCGAACAGATAATCAGCAGTTGAGTTGAATTTTGAAATATAAAGAGGTAGATTAGGCAGTTGGTTGCACAATACTCGACCAACAGGGGCCCTTTCTAGCGATACAAATAAGAATCCTCATGTAAATGCTATAACTTTGAGGAATGGCAGAGAATTAGAAGAAGTCCCAAAGAAAGAAAGAACAAGTCACTCCTAAGGGTGAACTGATCCCCAAAACTGTGGGAGAAGCTGAAAAACAAAATTGAAGATAGAGAAAAGACTCTGTTTGCAAAGCCACCGCCTCATTTCCCACAAAGATTGAAGAAGAAAAGTGATGACAGGATGATCAACCAATTTCTTGATATTCTGAACCATATTCAATTGAATATTCCATTGGTTGATGTGCCACGTGAAATCCCAAAATATGCTAAGTACATAAAAAATATTGTGCCTAACAAAAGAAGGTTGACAGAGTTTGAGATAGTGACACTTACTGAAGAGTGCACCTCGAGAATTCAAAGAAAATTGTCGCAAAAGTTGAAGGATCCTAGGAGGTTCACCATACCTATTTGAATTATTGAGGTAGACGTGGGACGAGCGCTTTGTGATTTGGGAGCTAGCATAATTTGATGCCCTTATCAGTTTAAGTCAGTTGGGGTTGGGAGCCCCAAGGCCAACCATAGCCATGTTGTAGCTTCCTGATAGATATATTGTCTATCCCGATGGGGTGATAGAGGACGTGCTACTACAAATTGGGCAATTTATTCTGCCAGCAGATTTCATTATACTGGACTATGAAGCTGATGAACAAGTCCCCATCATCTTGGGACGACCTCTCTTAGCCACCGCTGATGTTGTGATCAATGTTCGTGATGGAAAAATGATCCTCCGAGTTGATAATGTGGAAATAGTCTTTTAATGTATATAGGGGAATTTAGCTGCCAAGTCACTATGTGGATCTAGCTATGATATATGTTATTGAAAAAGAAGAAGAAAAAATTGATGTGGGTGCATATCTGGATGACGCTCTAGAAAAATCACTTATGTTATTTAACATCATTGACTTGGATGACGAGGTGAAGGAAATGGTGCATCATCTGGATGCATGTACTTAATTTTGAGCCTCTAGATAGACCAAGTGGGCCACCCCCAAGTCGTCTATCGAAGAAGCTCTTAAATTGGAACTCAAGCCCCTACCCTCCCATCTTTATTACGCCTATTTAGGTGTTGATGAAACTTTACATGTTTTTGTATCTTCTAACTTATGTGTTTTGCAAGAAGAAAAGCTACTTCGCATGCTTAGAGAGCACAAGCAGGCGATCGGATGGACCATGGCTGACATTCGTGGTATTAGCCCAGCATTTTGTATGCATAAAATTCTCATGATGATGGGCACAAACAGAGTGTAGAACACCAACACCGCTTGAACCCAGTCGTGAAGGAAGTGGTAACAAAAGAAGTCATCAAGTGGCTCGATGCTGGTATTATTTTCCCCATCTCGGATAGCAAGTGGGTAAGTCCAGTCAGTGTGTACCTCAAAAGGGTGGAATCATAGTGGTCATAAATGATAATAATATATTAATTCCAACTAGGACTGTCATCGGTTGGAGGATTTGTATTGACTACCGAAAACTGAATAATGCTACTAGAAACGATCACTTCCCCTTCCCTTTACTGATCAAATGCTAGATAGGTTGGCCAGACAAGACTACTATTATTTCCTTGATGGATATTCTGGCTATAACCGTATGTCAATTGCACCAGAGGACCAAGAGAAGACTACCTTCACTTGTCCTTATATCACTTATACTTTAAGCGAATGCCATTTGGGCTATGTAATGCACCGCGACTTTTCAAAGGTGCGTGATGGCAATCTTCACTAACATGGCAGAAAAATTTGTTGAAGTGTTTATGGATGATTTTTCAGTATTTGGACCAACTTTTGATGAATGCTTAACGAATTTGAGTAAAGTGCTTTCCAGGTGTGAAGAGTAAAATTTGGAGCTGAACTGGGAGAAGTGTCATTTTAGGGTATGAGAAGGAATTGTACTCGGGCACAAGGTGTCCAAATATGGGTTGGAGGTGGATAAGGCAAAAGTGGATGCAATTGAAAAACTGCCACCTCCAATCTCTGCCAAAGGAGTTAGAAGCTTTTTGGGATATGCATGTTTCTATCGTAGATTCATTAAAGATTTCTCTAAGATTTCTGCTCCCTTGTGCAGGTTGCTCGAGAAGGATATGCCTTTCAAGTTTGATGAACACTGCTTGACGGCATATGAGGAGTTGAAAAAGACGATTGGTGATTGCACCAATTATCACTGCACTAAACCAGGGAGAGTCGTTTAAATTTATGTGTGATGCCAGCTACATGACAATTGGGACCGTATTAGGCCAGAGGAAAGATAAAGTGTTCCACTCAATTTACTACGCTAGAAAAACTCTAAATCCAGCCCAAATAAATTACACAGTCACAGAAAAAGAGATTCTAGCGGTAGTATGGGCGTTTGACAAATTTAGGGCCTACTTGGTAAAGTCATCGTCTACACAGACCACGCAGCTATTAGATATTTGTTTGAGAAAAAAGATGCTAAGCCTAGATTAATTCATTGGGTTCTTCTCTTGCAAGAATATGATGTGGAAATCAAAGATTGAAAAGGGACAAATAATCAGGTGGTGGACCATTTATCGCGCATGGAAACTCGCGCACATGTTGAGGACGGTGCAAAAATTCAGGAAAGCTTTTCTGATGAGCAATTGCTAGCCATCACAACTGGCACAGCCCCATGGTATGCTGACTATGTGAACTTCATTGTAAGTGGGGTGACTCTGTCAGAGTTATCTCCGAATGGTAAGAGGAAATTCATGCATGATGCGAGGCTTTATCTATGGGATGAGCCATTTTTCTTTAAGCAGTATGCTGATCAGCTGGGGCGCTGATGTGTTCCTGAGGAGGAGATGGAGGTAATTTTACATGATTTTCATGCATCACCATATGGGGGGCACCATGGTGGAGACAAAACGGTTGCAAAGGTGTTTCAGTCGGGATTCTATTAGCCTAAGCTATTCAAGAATACACATGCTTTTGTGAAAAAGTGTGATAGGTGCCAGAGGATGGGTACAATTTCAAGAAGACATGAGATGCCATTGAAGGGCATACTTGAGGTTGAAATCTTTGATGTTTGGGGAATAGACTTCATGGGGCTATTTCCAGCATCAAACGGCCATCGGTACATCTTGGTTGCAGTTGACTATGTGTCAAAGTGGGTTGAGGTTGTGGCTTTGCCTATGAATGATGCTAAAGTGGTGGTGAGCTTTGTGAAGAAAAATATTTTCACCAGATTCGAGACTCCGCGTGCTTTGATAAGTGATGGAGGTGCTCACTTTTGTAACAAACTGTTGGGCAACCTCTTAGCTAAGTATGGGGTGAGACACAAGGTTGCAACTACTTATCATCCACAAACCAGTGGTCAAGTGGATGTCTCAAATAGGGAGGTGAAGCAAATTTTGGAGAAGACTGTGAGCGCAAGTAGGAAGGATTAGGCTAGCAAGCTAGATGAAGCTCTATGGGCATATCGCACGGCATACAAAACTCCAATTTGGCGCTTCACCATACAGGTTAGTATATGGAAATGCTTGTCACTTGCCTGTTGAGATTGAGAACAAGGCATATTGGGCAGTCAATAAGCTCAACTTTGATATGAATCTAGTTGGGGAAAACAGATGTTGGAACTAAATGAGCTCAAAGAGTTCGACTGCACTCATATGAGAATGCGAAGTTGTATAAAGAAAAAACAAAGAGATGGCATGACAAACACATTTTGCATCGTGAGTTCGAAACCGGTCAAGTCATTCTCGTGTTCAATTCAACGTTGAAACTCTTTCCTGGGAAGCTCAAATCGAGATGGTCAGGTCCATTTGAAGCAGTGCGGTTTACAAAGCATGGAGTCGTTGAGCTAAAGGATCCCGAAAGCCATGGCACATTCTTAGTCAATGGGTAGAAGTAAAACATTATTGGGGTGGTGGAGCTCGTCATCACAAAACTTTGATAGACTTGGTGGATGCGTGAGGGAACATATTACATCGTGTCATGACATTAATCCGGCTCTTATTGGGAGACAATCCAATTTTTAGTGCTTTCGTAGCTTAGCTTTTCGTTTTCTTTAGTCATAGTAGACTAGATCTTTTGCTTTCTTTGTAGTCATAGAAATAATAGGAAGAAATTATGTAGGGTTTGTGTAATGGATGTACTAAGTGTTCAACCGCACGCTCAACATTAAGTAAATACAACAAGTTTTAAACAGACAAACTTTGTTAAGCAAATTCAACAACTAAAATAGAATCCAGCATGGGTGTAGCAGTTAGCTTAAGCAAATGCAATATCAACGCATATAGATCTTTTGACTGATGAATGGCTAACAATATTAGATCCAAGAAGTCAGTAATAAATACAGCACCAAATAGTCAATAAAGAGAGCAAAATAGTGGATATCTTACATACCTAGAGGCAGAAAAATAGCTGAGAAATAACAGACCAAAGAATCAGAGAAAAGAAGCTCAACAGCTCTATCAACTTCTACAAACCTAGGAATTATGCAGCAAATGAACATGAACTAGAATGCTAAGTTCTTTCTTTTGAAATGCAGAAATGGAGCTGGAATCTCCAGAACAATAAAGTGAGAAGGAAGATGCGTAAAATCAGTCTCAAAAATGAAAAAGAGTGTGACTTTCAGAATGTGTTTTTGTCTGTGAAGTCTGTGCGTGTGAGTGATATATGGCTCCTTATATAGAATGTAAGAGTGTGCTTTTGTGAGGAAAAATTAGAGGGGTGTGAGGGAATCTTTTGGGAATTCTGTCAGCTAAAAATCGGGATATAAGCATCTATTTTCAATAGAAATAGACAGTTGTCCCTGTTTCTAGAAGCTTCGTTTATTTCCAGACCCTTTTAAACTTCTGAAATTAACCATCTTTACCCCAAATTTTGACCTAATTCAATTGTTTTATTACATTTCAATCCTTTCTAGAAGTTTTCTATACAAATACCTCAAAACATCTTGATTTTCTGATTTCTTTTGGCCCCTTTAAGGTTTCTATTATTAACCTTTCACCCCTTTAATTCCAAATGACATTCAACATCAGCAATCAAACAATCAAAAACCAAATCAAAGATCAAATGACAAAGAAACAAACTACTAATTAAACCTAACTAGATTACTGAATGAATTAAAATTGATTCAATTATTCTAAACACATGTGATTAAACTAAATGATCATGCAATTAACTGACAAGTAAATCATGCAAAAGCAGAAACAAAACAAAATCGATGCCTAATTCAACAAGTAAACTATTCCAGTTGTCCAAACTAATCTAAAGTCGATTAAACTAATGTTATATGTTTACACTAAATTACTGAGTAATTAGACCTCTTAATCATTAGGGCAACCAATCTGAAGAAGAAATTGAGAAGGAATAGAACGGTCGTCTGGTTGAAAAGAAAAAACAAAAGGAAGAAGAAAAAGAAAAGAAAAGAAGAGAAATAAAATAAAGTAAATTAGTTACCTACTGGTCTTCCGAGGACTGACGATGAAACTCCGGCCAAACTCCGGTGTCTTTGACACGAACTGAAATTAGCAGCAATCGATTGTTCTCGTTGAAAACAATCGATTAATATGATTTTCAGCTTGAATCGAACCTTGAAACTTGAAGAATCAAAAGAAAAATTACCTAGGGTTTCTGGGGTGTTTTAGAGTGTCGCCGCCGCCGTAGGCGATTTTCGATGGGCGGCGGACAACGGAGGTTTAGAGATAGGTGAGGGAGATGAAAAGTGAATTGGTCTCTAGGGTTTTGGGGGGGGGGGTCCGTTCAGACAGTTTTATGGGCAGGGGAAGTTGAGTTCTCAGCCGTTAGATTTGTGACGATCAACGGCTGAGATGACTTCAGTAAAAACGG
>NW_017670947.1:184437-198974 GCF_001879085.1 Nicotiana attenuata
ATTTGGGCCTTTTAGAGAAGCTTTTGGCCCAAAACAGCCCCTTTTCCTTTTCTTTGATTTTAAATTCTAATTAAATTAATTAAAATCCTAAATTAAGTCCTAAATGAATCTAATTTGTAAAATTAAACTGATTATCTATTTATACTACTTACATAATTAATTAATCTTAAATCAACGAAAAGAAGTTACTAATTTAACACTAAGATCTAAAAATGTAAAAATGAACATCATTTTCGTGATCTTATTTTAATAATACAAACAATTCATGCAATTAGATTCTAAATGCAATTAAGACCTACAAATGCTATATAATGAAGATTTGGACTTTTTTTTATTATTTTTCTATGATTTTAAAATGTTAAAAATGCAACTAAATGCAAATAATTATCAAAAATTCCTAAAAAATCTATAAAAAATTAAAAACAATTAAGAAAAATTCTATTTATTGATTTTGTGGGAATAGTTTTGGTGAGGCAGGTGGTGTCGCTGTATTTTGCCAAATTTTTAACCAGAAAACCGATCGCATACTGACCGAAGTCGGTCAGAAATGTTAAAATTAAATTCCCAGAAAGTTAACATTATCGACCGATTTCGGTCGGTATCAGCAATAAATATTTTCTAGGTTTTGAAATTACCGACCAAAATTGGTCGGAATTTATAATTTTAAATGTAATATATTTTAATAATTTCGACCGACTTACAAAAATAAAAAATTAAAATATCGACCGATATCGGTTGTTAATGTGTAAAATAATTAAAAATTACTTTCCAACATACCGACCGATTTCGAGAGGTATTTTTAGTTTTCCAACATCTTGTGTCAGATAAGTTGGTCAAAGTTTTGTTGAATTTATCGACCGATTGCGGTAGAAATTTGCGACCGTCTTCGGTCGCTAGACGTTAACGACCACTCTTTTCTCGACGAATTGAAGTCAGTCAAAAATCGATGGGTATTCCTTAGATTCCGACGGATTTCGACCGATTTTCATGGACGCTTTTTGACAGTTTTGTAGTAGTGATGTACTTTGTAGAGGAGGGGATAAAAGGGATATAGTGGCAGAAGGCAAAAATTACCCTTTGCGGAGACTAACATCGTTAAACTACTATCAATGCAAGGACTAAAATCACACATTTATGTTAATTCAAGGTCAAAATCTAAGTTATATAATATGTGGACTAAATCATATTAAAGCAACAATACAGAGAACAAAAATACTATTTTCCTTACCAGAATAGAACCCCAACCATGACTTGTGCCATGTAAATAGCCATATCCATACTACTGGTTGGCGGGGAAATTTGTATTTCCACTTTTCTTGAAATCATTTTCCACTTGTGAAGAGAAAAATGGAGTGAAATTAAACAAATTGGGTTTTAGATAACATTGCTTTTTAAGACGGAAGAGATACTCAAAGTAAAAGAAAACTGCTCACTTCATTTGAATAAATTTCTTGTTTCATCATTAATGAATAGAGACATATTCCACAAAATAACGTACATTATTTTTTACAAAAAAGAAAAACTCTTTATCTATATAGCCATGAATAGTAAATCAAACAGACTCAATACGCGTCGTTGTCATCTCAGTTTTTGGACTTTTGTTCTTTATTTGTCTGAACTCTCCATAAAAGTACGAGACGAAACCCCAAAGAGAAAGAAAAAGAGCAAGGCCCTTTTCACCTGAAAAATTTTCCCTAAAGAAAACTACAGCTAATACCTCAGTAACAGGAAGTAAAACTGCAATCATAACCCCAGACATTAAAGAAGAAGAACAGTAAATGACTCCAATGACACCCACAAAGAAGCACTGCCAAACAATGGTAGTCCATACTACCACGGTATAATATCTGGCTTCTCCAAGGTTAAATTGTTTTGCCTCCCTTAATATTGCCTGCAAATTTCAATCAATATCTTAATCGTCGCTCTTTAAAAAGATTGTCTATAGCTAAGACAAAATTGAAACCTTGGAAGTATCTATGATACAAAACTTTTAGGTAAATCTATTCGAATCCAGTATATTACTCCAGCTTTCATATACTTTTGATATCCAAATTTAATATAATGCATCATACACGCAAAATGTCTTCAGTCAACGCACACCCACAAATTGATGTATTCCAATATTAAAAAGTGTATACCATGTCAAGAGTCTTGTTCCAAATAATTTGGGGTTCCTACTGCTAAAGTCAAACTCACAACTCATTACATGCTTTTGTTCTCTCTTGTCATTAAGATCAGAAAACTTTGTGGGAAATGAAATAAGGAGAAATAAATGAAAAGAGAAGAAGACAAAAAAAGAGGTTTCCGACGAATATAAGAAATCCTAAAAGATGGACTAATGATCGTTGGTGAACGCCAATAGATCATCGCCTAAGGAGAAGTTGATAGACTTGTCAGTTGAAGGCCTTAGGGATCTAATGGTAATTAATGCCAAACGAGAAACATATATTACGATGTCTTTTTCAATTTATGTGACGTAATTTGTGTCTCGACACTAAATTCAAAAAGAAAAAAAATTAATGAAACTTGGGTCTTAAACATATTTTATAATATTTGTGTGTTTTTAAGACTTTTTAAACTTGTGATTTTAAACTTGCATTGCATTGTGTGGTCGTAAAAAACTTCTTATTAAAGGTAAACTTAGAAATTTAAATAAATACTTTCAATTGTATAAATATATCATTATATTTGGAACAGACTAAATATAGAAAAGACTTAAATTATTCACCCTTACACCGTAAAGCTCTTTTACATTACTAACTATAGTAATAACATGTCAATTGCTCTTTTACCATGTTATCAATAAATATAAAAATGTAAAAAATAAAATGCGACGGCCGGGGTGTGTAAGATGCATGGGTAAAAATGAATTACAGGGGAAGCAAAAATTTACCGTAAAGTCGTTATTAACAATCATTCCTACGGTGCAAAAAGCAGTAGCAGCAAAACACATGACCATCTGAATCTCTAGCACTAACGTAGCAGTAATAGCTTGTTTTGCCTTCAAGTAAATCAATTCAATACACGGCAAAATAACTCCATATAAAGCTGCTGCTAGAAGTGTCATCATAAAACCAAGAATATAGGCTTTACTTGTCACACCCTTTGGCCGATCACCATTAGATCGAACACCCAGTAATACAGCACCAACTGTCAACAGAACCACTGCATTGATAGAGTAGGGTGTGAACTTTAGTTTCACTATGAAGAAAGCACCTACTGCTGTGAAGGCAAGTTGAGCCGCAAGAAGAAGTGAAGAGGTCGACACAGGGAGTTTTGACCCGCCCCACGAATAGAGAAAATCATCAACACCAGTGACAATGCCAATGACGAATGATGCAATGAAAATTCTAGGTGTTATAAAATAAAACTTGGCATTAGAGCCCTCAGTTTTTCGACGATAGAAGTATAAGATAGCAAGAGGTATAAGGGTAAGTGGCCATCCAGCAGTTTGTAGCCAACTACTAAACCATACTCTTGAACCTCCCTCGACATAATATAGACGCATCATTAGAGGACCACCACAGATACCAACAGCAAGTATTAGACAATTAATTAGTAGAAGGATTCTCCTCATAGTGGTGCTTAATCCTTGATGTTCCATACTTTGAATCGATTTGGATGCTAAGTTAGGAGTATTCTGCTGCTCAGGCTGAATGGTCTTCTTCTGCAAAGGTTTGGATTATTGGACCTCTTCCAGTGATGAGATCTATTTATAATTGAGAAATCTTCGTACATCTCAGCGATTTGTTTCACGACATGGAGTGTCCCCAGTTTAAGAAGGCTTTCTCATGAATATATTAATTGCAGTACTAGTAATTTTCTTATGCTTCACAAGGGAAATGATATATTAATATAAAAATATAAAAGCAATGATTATATTTGTTATTAAATTGCAGCGTTGAATTTCGAAGAAAAGCAATGGACTGTGCTGCGTAAATAGTCCTTGCCTATGCTACTGGTTGGCGTACAATTTATGCATTCGCACTTGTGAAGAGAAAAAAAAATGGATGCATGGGGCAAACGTGGGTATTAGGTAAGAATTGAATAATTATGAGTTTAATTAAGAGAAAAACATGAATAGTCACCCATACGTCAACGTGGGTTTTAATTAACTTTGTTCGAATTGAATAAATATGAATAAGCCCCCATATGCCAACAATAACGGCTTGCTTTATATGAAAGCGTGTCTATGACCAGAAAGGATTCAGATCCTCTCCAGTGAGGATCCCCTCCGTTTCGTCTATATGCACTTTTAAATGTGCAACACCTCTCCAATTTAAAATTCAATGGTTCAATTGCCACAAATAAATGTGAGACATGTTTATAACACGATAAAAAAAATTAAGAAAAAGAAAATCAAAATTGTTTGGCATCTTGGTTTTTTGTTTGATTCATGTGCTAAAAGACACTAGAGAGTCAAGACTGAGGAATCAATTATATTATTTCTTGTTTTGTTAAATAGGATTGATACCATGTAGAACAAAAACTTACCATACAAAAGGTTGGCACAAACCTATTTTTTGGCACAAAAGGTTGGTATGAACGACAAAGATGTATTTATTAGGGGTATGACATAATTTATTAGGAAAATTTGTGGTGATATGATATCTATGGTCCTTTAAAAGTTAAGCCAAAAGGAAAATTGCACAATGGTTCTCAACTGTATATTTCTCTAGCAAACACGTACGTGGACCCCGCTTATAACGAAACCTTAGTGCACCTGACTGCCCTACAAAATACGTGCGTGCAGTTTTAGATATCAAAACCAAAGTACACAAGAGGGGGGAAATGCTTATCACGCCTCAAAACTGGAGGAGCAGACATGGCACCTGATGCTTTAAAATTTGTGACCGACAGAATCAATATCAACTTTATTATTTGACTTCAACATTGCATGCTTCATGATAAACAAATTCTCAAGAGAATTTAAAATTATTAATGTTCGGCATATAGCTTTTCAAAACTTTATACAAGTACTCAATACTCATCATATACTCCCTCAATTATAAAGTGAGTCGAGATTTTTAGGAAAGACGTGTTAAAATCATATGCAATATCAATTCAATAAAAACATTTCATAAAAAGCTCAATTCTGCAATTAAAATTATTTCATAATTCATTTAGTTCTTGGGCGGAGTTAGGGGTTCTTTTGGTTCTAGTAGTAATGATTCTTCACAACTAAATGAGCTTGAAATTTATTTATCATAGCAAATTGAGGAAGTGAATCCCGACGGCTCCTTAATTTAATCTTTTGCAATGGTGGAAGGACAAAGAAAAACACTTTCCGGTTCTTTCAAGGATGGCCCGAGACATTTTAAGTATTCAAGCTTCAACAGCGTGGCATCGGAGAGCGCTTTCAGTCAAACAAGACTTCAAATTGGTGATTATAGAGCGTCTATGAGGGAGAGCTTTGAAAAAATAGTACTTTTCAGAGATTGGATCCGTTCGGAAAGAAGAAATTTTGGACTTGCTGAATCACAACCAGAGGAGTTGAAGCTTACGAAGAAATGCTAGCTGAACTTGCGGAGGATGCTGCTTCGCCCAACAATAGAAGCGGCAATGACCAAACTACTTTTCCGCCACCACCAACGGAAATTCCTCCGGACCTTGAAGGATTTATGAAGTTTGTAAGAGATACCATGTAACTTGTATGATATAAAGTTGTTATGTATTATGTAACTTGTATTTTGACACATCTTGATTAGTTTCTTTTTCTTCTCAATGGTGGTATTAGCACCTTGTTGTGCTCGTTCCATAGGGGGAGGAAGACTAAGAAAGATATTGCCATGTTTTTTAATGCTATATAATAAAATAACAAGGCATTGCTTTGAATATCTCTTTACAATAGTTTTGTCTTTAAAATTGAATTAAAAAATTTAGGTCACAATTCTATAATAAGTTAACAAGGCATTGCCTTAGATATTTTTTTAACACCTTTTTGTCTCTAATTTCCATTTAATTTAAAAAAAAATCAATATTTTGCCATTGGGCCCACTTAGCCCGTGGGCCCGACCCATTTAGCCCGGGACTATGAGTTCCACTACTAGAAATTCGGTAAAAAGCGACCACAAAAAGCGACCAATGTTGGTCGCTTATAGGCCTAAAAGCGACCAAACATGCCTGGTCGCTATATTGCTGGTCCCTTGACTTTAGGGACCAAAGTTGGTCGCTAAATAGCGAC
Source organism: Nicotiana attenuata (assembly GCF_001879085.1). Classification (NCBI taxonomy): domain Eukaryota; kingdom Viridiplantae; phylum Streptophyta; class Magnoliopsida; order Solanales; family Solanaceae; genus Nicotiana; species Nicotiana attenuata. The sequence goes on from NW_017670947.1 coordinate 190,622, forward strand.
CAACTTTGGTCTCTAAGGTAAAAGGACCAAATATTCCGGGTATTGACTATAGCAACCAACTTTGGTCGCTCTATTATTTTAATAATATAATTTTGGCGACCAAAGTTGGTCTCTTTACGTAAATTACGTTTTTTTTATTTATTATTAATCATAAAATAGCGATCAACTTTAGTCTGCAAAGAAAAATATTATATTTTAAAATCTGAAAAATAGGACCAAAGTTGGTCGCTATACTATAAATATTTTTAATTTTTTTTTAAAAATAATCGACCAAAGTTGGTCGCTAACTTCATGAATTAATTTTTTTTTTTAGTATTAAGCGACCAACTTTGGTCGCTATATTTTCAGAAATTATTAATTTTCTGGGAAATAGCGACCAAAGTTGGTCGCTTTTTGTGAATTTTGGGTTATATAGCGACCAACCTTGGTCGCTATTTCCCAGAAAATTATTTTTTTAATAGAGAAGCGACCAAATAGCGACCAAAGTTGGTCGCTTTTTTGGTATATTGCTGGTAGGAACTGCCTGTTTTGGCAGCTACACCACCTGCCAGCTTACCAAAATTCCTAAATAGGCATTTTATGCCAACAACAATAACAACAAGCAACAACAACAACTAAAAAGCAACAACAACAACAACACAATAACAACATTATAACGAACAAAGATAGAACTTTATACTTTAAGCTAACCAAACTAATAAGTTAACTGTTATTACAAAACCATTCGAAAATCGATTGTATTTGTCTGGTATAAACTAATAAGTTCAATGATTGTTCTGTACATCATTATCATCACCGTCTGATGAACTTTCTTCACCATGACGGTATCCAGAATGGGCTATTTGTGGAGGATGGGAAGAACGATCACGGGGAGGACGGGAGGAACGAGCACGGGGAATGCGAGCCTCTGGCGATGACTCACGAGACCGGGGAATCGGAAAACTGCCAGAAGCTAGGAGAGATTTGATCTGCTCTTGAATGCCCTTGTATTGAGCTTGCATGCCAGAGTACTGCATATCTCTAAGCCTTTCTCTCTCCTTGGCGGCTTCTAGCTCGGATGTGAGCTTTTGTACAGTCTCCCGCATAGAGGAGAGGCTCTCCCCATCAAGTTGCTCGGCTTGGGAGGAAGTCCCTATTCCTTGCATTCCACACTTATAGCGATGGAATTTCTTATTAGGAAGCCTCTATACCTTCCCCCATTTTGGACCGCCAGCAGCCTGCATCCACATTCTCTCAGCATCCTCGTCCGATAGTTGGATTGGCGCACCCGACTCATTAGGTGGCTGAGTGCGTATGAATAGCTCCACTTCAGCTGTGAAGCGACCCTATAAGAAAAATTACATTGAATTACTATTTCAAAATTTATATAAAAGTAAATCAAAATTTTTAATGAAAAGTGAAAACTTACATGTACAGTCGAGGCTCGGCCCTCGACCCACCTTTCTTGGTCCGTCTCTTTCTTCTTCTTTACAATATGAGTCTCCTTGAAGAGCTCATCTTGGTTCATCGGGCGTCCCAACCTTTTTTCCTGAAAACTCATAAATTTTAGTTAATAAACAGAATACATATACTTTCAAAATAAAAATAAATTAAGCAATTACGTACCATTCTTTGTTTTATCGTCCCTAGGCCGATCGCACCTCCAGTGTGCAAGGATCCTCCCTTCTCAGATGTCCGGGCTTTCTTTTCTTTTTCGCTCTTCTGTAAGAACTCTGCGGTAAGCCATTGCCTTTGCAAATCATCCCATAAATTCTGAAGCAACCAGCCAGGGTTCTGGTTCAACCGCCTAGCTTTGGAGAAACAATGGGACAACCGCTTTCGAGCTTTGAGATGGAAGTTTGCAGCCACTTCCGCGCTATAGCGGTGTTCCCATACACATTTGCTCTGTATTTCAAAAGTCAAGTATTATATGGAAATATCATATTTAGATGGAAACATCATAAAAGCTATATTCGATATATTATACTTAGCTTTTATTAGCTAATAATTATTCAAAAGTTAAGTGCATTAACTGCTTATAATATAATATTAGCTAAAAGCTAATAAATGATTATACTGCTTAAAGAATATTTATACCTTAAATTGATTGAAGATTGCCTCCTTGAGAGCGAATGGGAATTCACTCCAAGTCGCATAAGGACCATCATAAAGCTTTCTGGTGGCTTTGGTGATGATCCTTGTAGTAACATTACTAGGGATGAACCTGCATTTTATTAAAAAAAACACATTAATATCTTAGTAAAACTGTACTAAACAAAAAAAGTTAAAATAACAACTAACTCTTACCCGTCACCCTCAGGGACTATGATGATCCTGCCATATTCATCATAATGCACCTCCTCGTCATTAGCAGCATCATTGTCCGAAGCATGTACATCGGAGGCATGTGTGGAAGGTGTAGGGGGGTCAGAGCTAGTATCTCGCAGGCGAAGGCCTGCAATAGATGGAGTCCCAGATGAAGATGGATGCGAGCCCTGTGAGTGTGACACAACTGTATGGGCCGCAAGTGGATGCGACACAGATAGCTGTGACCCGAGTGGTTGTGACACGGATGGCTGTGATCCATGTGGATGTGACATGGATCGATGCGATCCATGAGCTACTGATGGATGCGATCTATGTGGATGTGAGACAGGTGGACTGTATGTAGGTCGTACAGTCCTATGGCCCTGTGAAGAAAGACCTGGCGTCTGCACGAAGGTGTAGGCTGGACATGCGCTGGCAGCTCAGAATAGCCCTGGGGTGGAGGCGCAGGCACAGGCATAGGCACAGACATCTGTGAAGAGGCAGGAACGGATTGAGTAGTACCTTCTACACTCCTCTTTTGTTTCCTAGGCTTTTCTCTACCCCGAGAACCAGTAGGATCACTGTTACCTCGACCCTTGCCTGACATCTGCATGACATAATACAAAGTTAGATTGAAACATATAAGGAAACTAGCTATAACATGAGTTATTAAAGAAACCAACTTTTTAAAGCTGATCGACGTATAGTTCCTCGTCCGAGAATTCTTCTTCCTCACTAGTTTGAGCTTCATCAGTTGATTCTTCTTCCTCGTTTTCTATAATTCTTACTTCATCCATATCAACTTCTTCCAATATATGTTCAGGATGTTCCAAATTATTTTCTAAAACTTCGTCCACTATTTGGTGAACACTGGAGATATCGTTTTGATATGCAACATCTAACACATTCTCGACTTCTACCCTACCCACAGGCTTAGTTTTTATTACAACTCACCAATCAGCCTTATTCCGCCGCAATGGATAAGGAGCATAATACACTTGCCTAACATTATGTGCAATTATGAAAGGATCATAGCGATCATACTCCCTCGTATGATTAACCTCAATTATGTTGTATTGATTGTGTACTCTTGTATCTCTTGTTGGATGTGGGTCAAACCACTTGCATCTAAAGGGTATCAATTTCTTATTTGGCCAACCTGTATATTCTAGTTCTATTATTTCTTTGAGCACACCATAATAATCAATATCTCCATCTTGGTTGCCATCACCACCTTGAACCCACACCCCACTGTTGTTGCTATTTTTATTTTTAGAGCAATCCTCTGTATGAAATTTATAACCATTCACAACGTACTTAGACATGGTTGTGACCTCAACCCCAGGTCCCCAAGATACATCTTTCAAAAATTGATTTACACCATTATTTGGATCATTTACCTATAAATTGTTAAATAAATTCATAAGTTAGCATAACTTCCAAACATTGTTTACTACATAGTGTTAGAATATTTTAAGGAGAAACTTACAAATTGTTTGAACCACGTATCAAATCTCGTATATACAGCATCATGGCCAAATTGACCCACAAAGTGACTGTGACACATCAAATATTTTTAGTAGTTGCATTGGGATGTAATCACAGTAATTTTTAGATTTTGATAACTACTAAATTAATACTTACTTGAGATATGGTACAACTTCAGGACAATTTAGCAACACGTGAAGTGTAGCTGACTTGTACTCCATATCACTCAAACTTCTCTTTGTAACATCCTTAGAACATCGGCCTGGTTGATTGAATATGGACATAGGCGGATATAATGGATCGTTCCTAAGGTCGACCGTGTGCCTGTTGGGCCTATTCCTAGCACATGCCACATTACTCTCAAAATAATAAGAACAAAAATGGGCAGTTTCCTTCGCAAGATAAGCTTCGCATATAGATCCTTCAATCCTATTCCTCTGCTTAACAAATTGTTTGCATTTGCCAATTGTCCTACATAATTTAAGGTTAGCGAAGAAAATTTGTTTAAATTAAAACAGAAAATTACATCAAACCTAAAATATTACCTCTCAAAGGGATACATCCATCTGCATTGAACAGGCCCTCCAAGTCGTGCCTCGTGTACAAAGTGGATTGGAAGGTGTTCCATCACATCAAAAATATCTTTTCCATCTTAGTAGAAGTTACACGAATGTTTTGATCCATCCATTGTAGGTTTTCTTCCCTTAATGTGGAAGAACACAAGTCTTTGAGAAAACAAACTAATCTCTGTGATGGGTTTCCAGATTCGNTAGTTCTTACTTTAGTTTAACTAGTTCGTGATCGTTCGGCTCCGAATTGAGGGCTTGGGCTTGTTCTTGATATTGGAAGTGCGCTTCGGAGCGAGGTGAGTCTCCTTTCTAACCTTGTAAGAGGGAATTGTCCCAATAGGTATAATAATTGAATTAATTGTCATTGTATTCGGGGGCTACGTACGTACTAGGTGACGAGAGTCCGTGCGTAGCGACTATTATGCTAAGTCCGGGTAATTTAGGACCCATGAGCATGCTTTACGTGATATTCTAGTATAGTTGATTATCTTGGATTCATATGAACTCTTGTGATTAAGAAGAATAAAATTGGAAAATGACCCTTAACCCATTTGGTTCTCAAAAGAGCATAATTGGCATTTATGTGTACGGCCACTCTCATATGTGTATTGATTGTTGTTATTGCGTGGCAATGAGCTTATTTCTGTTTGACCGCGTCGCACGGTTGATTCGCGAGCGGGGTAATAGATGCATCTATGGTCCGAGCCGTTCGACCCTCGGCAGTGCACAATTTATTATTTTTATGTTGGATCGGGCCATATGTTCCTCAGTGATTATATGCGCATGACTTATGTGGCATTCCATTGTGGGTTAGGCTTCATATTTACTTTCATATATATATGGACACTCGTGATGACAACCTAAAGGAAGAATTGTTGTTTTATACTTGCTAATTCCTATAAACTGATTTGTTTCTTCTTATTATAAATTCTCCTCATTTTATCTGACCCTAGTGAGTATCAAGTCGACCTCTCTCTCTACTTCTTTGAGATTAGACGGGATACTTACTGGGTACATATTGTTTATGTACTCATGCTACGCTTCTGTACTTAAATGTACAGGATCTGAGGCAGGTGGATCTGGTTATTACTCTGGTGCACATCCGTGAGCGGGCGTTGGACTTCTACGGTGAGCTGCTTTCCCTCCATGTCAATCTGCAGCCGAAGAAGTCTTTCTTTTGTATTTCTATTTCTATTTATTAGGATCCGGACAGTAGGATAGTATGATATTCCTTTTGGATGTATATTCTACTAGTTGCCCGTAGCTTGTGACACCATGTTCTGGCACACACTTCAGTACACGATTATTTTGGGGTTGTGTAATTATCTTATTTCAGTATTTATCTCTTCTGGTTTAATTTCCAAGTTGAGTGTTTTTTCCACTTATTTCTAATCGAAAGCAACATAAATAATTTTAGTAATGTTTCCGCAATGGCTTGCCTGACAAGGGTGTCAAGCGCCCTCATGACCTATTGTGGAAATGGGTCGTGACAACATGGTATCAGAGCACTAGGTTCACGTAGGTCTCACGAGTTATGGGCAAACCTGATAGAGTCTTGTTGATCGGTACGGAGACATCTGTATTTATTTTCGAGAGGCTATAGGGTATTAGGAAAGACTACTCTTTATTCATTTCCTGTCATGCAGTGCTTAGAGTACTAAATTTCCCTTTTCTATTCTCTCACAGATGGTGAGAACTCGCATCGCTGATGTTCCGGACCCGGGAGGAGCTGCTCCCCTTGTTGCTAGTGGTCGAGGTAGAGGCCAAGGCAGGGCACCGGCCCGTGGTAGGGGGCGAGGGCGACCCAGAGCCATCCCAGTTGCACCACCAGCAGATCCTGTGGAGGATCCTATTGTTGAGGAGCAGGGCGAGGCGCCTGCAGCTGAGCCTACCCCAGCGGATTTCATGACAGCACCAGGATTTCAGGAGATCATGGGCTGCATGCTATGGTTCATGGATACTATGACTTAGGCTGGTTTATTTCCAGCAGATCCAGCTACTTCACAGGCAGGAGGGGGAGCCCATACCCCTACTGCTCAGGCTCCAGGTCATGCGGCAACAGTATATCAGACTCCGGGTGCACTACCCACAGATGGGGCTCAGCCAGTCGTTGCCGTGGCACCCCAGCCCAGGCCAGCTGTGGATGGTGATCCACAGAAGTTATTAGACAGATGGACCAGGCTATCCTCCGGTGTTCGGGGGTGAGCATCATGAGGATGCCCAGGACTTCATTGACAGGTGCAGGGACAGACTGCACAACATGAGGATATTGGAGTCGCATGGTGTTGACTTCACTACTTTTCAGCTTGAGGGCAGGGCCCATAGATGGTGCTAGTCCTATGTTCTTAGCAGGCCAGCGGGTTCTCCTCCCATCACTTGGGGTCAGTTCGTACAGTTGTTCTTGGATAGATACATTCCGCCCTTTGAGAGGGAGGAGTTGCGGTACCAGTTTGAGCATCTCGAGCAGGGTCAGATGTCTATGACTGATTATGAGGCGAGGTTTTCCGAGTTGTCCCGCCATGCACTCATGATACTCCCCACAGAGGCAGAGAGAGTATGGAGATTTGTTGCGGGGTTACACCCCACTATCCGGTCTGGTATGGCTTGGGCGGTAGAGATAGGTACAGGGTACCAGCTAGTGGTTGAGATTGCTCGCAAGATTGAGCGTTATCATTTGAGGGGTAGAGAGCAGATGCAGCAGGATAAGAGGGCTAGATTTTTAGGAGAGTTCAGAGGTGCCCCAGCTAGGGGTAGAGGTCACTTCGGGAGGGGTCAGCCCAGCAGGCCCTCACACTCAGCACCACCACCCCCTCCCCGAGGTGCCCCAGCGAGGCCTTATTTCAGTGCGATACCGGAGGGTTCTCACCGCCCACTAGCTACTCAGGGTTCCTTCGGGGGGTATCCTGGGTATCAAGATTCTTCTAGTGCTCCTTTCAGTGCCATGCCAGAGAGTTCCTATCGTCCTCCAACTATCCAGGGTTCTTCCAGTGGGTATTCAGGTCAGCAGACTCAGACTCCAGGGCAGCAGGCTATGGTGCCTAGAGCGTGTTATGAGTGTGGAGATCCGGGTCACCTGAAGAGGACTTGACTTTGGGGCAAGGCGGTACAGCAGGGTCAGCAGCCCCAGACTCAGGCGCCAGCTGCCCAGCCACCTAGAGGTGGAGGGCAGGCCGGTAGAGGTTGTCCTAGAGGTGGAGGCCAGGCGGGGAGAGGTCAGCCAGCTACTGCTCAATCAGGTGGGGGCCAGCCAGCAGGTGCCCCAGCCAGGTTCTACGCTCTTCCAGCTAGGCCAGATGCATTGGCCTCAGATGCCGTCATCACAGGTATTATTTCCGTTGGTGGTAGGGATGCTTCGATATTATTTGATCCAGGGTCTACTTATTCATATGTATCGTCTCTGTTTGCTCGCTTTCTGGTTGTTTCTCCTGAGCCTTTGGGTGTTCATGTTCATGTGTCCACTCCTGTGGGTGATTCTGTGGTTGTGGATCGGATTTACCGGTCCTATGTGGTCACTTTCTGTGGGTTCGAGACTAGAGTAGATCTTCTGTTGCTGGACATGATCGATTTTGAGGTCATCTGGGCATGGATTGGCTATCTTCATATCGCGCCATCCTTGATTGCCATGCCAAGACTGTTTCACTAGCAATGTCAGGGTTGCCGAGATTGGAGTGGAAGGGGTCCATAGTTGATATACCTAGCAGGGTTATTTCTTTCCTGAAGGCTCAGCACATGGTTGGGAAAGGGTGTTTGGCTTACTTAGCTTATGTTTGAGACACCACTGCAGAGTCTCCGACGATTGATTCAGTGCCAGTAGTTCGAGAGTTCGCCGATGTATTTCCTTCTGATCTTCCCGGCATGCCTCTAGATCGTGATATTGATTTCTGCATTGATTTGGCCCTAGGCACTCAGCCTATACCTATTCCACCGTACCGTATGGACCCTAAGGAGTTGAAGGAGTTGAAGGAGCAGCTAGAGGAGTTGTTAGCAAAGGGGTTTATCAGGCCCAGTGT
>NW_017670947.1:199117-220616 GCF_001879085.1 Nicotiana attenuata
ATATATATATATATATATATATAAGCTATATTCGATATAACATTACCTAATACACTTATACTTAGTGCATAGTATAGCGTAAGTTTATATATTATATATATATATATAAGCTATATTCGATATAATATTACCTAATACACTTATACTGTAACGACCCGACCGGTCGTTTTATCTTTTGGAACCCCGTTTCCCTAAATAAAGCCTCTCGTACTTACTTTAACTAATTTACAACTTGCGGGGGCGATCGGTTTGGGAGTTGGAAGCGTTTGAGTAAAAATATGCCCATTTGCTTCTTTAAGATTTTCTTTAAAGACCAAGTTTGACTTCGGTCAACATTTTGGGAAAACGGACCCGAATTCGTAATTTAGAAATTTCTGAGGGTCCGTGGGAAAATATGGGACCTGGGCGTATGTCCGGAATCGAATTCCGAGGTCCCTAGCCCGAGTAATGAATTTTTATCTAAAATTGTTTAATTGAAGTTTTAAGGAATTTAAAGAAACTAAGTAATCATTGATTCCCTTGGTATCGGGCTCGGATTTTGGTTCCGAAGTTTGGTACAGGTCCGTAATGTTGTTTAAGACTTGACCGTAAAATTTGGTGTCAATCCGAGTAGCTTAAGGGCGTTTTGACCCGTTAGAGGAGAATTAAGAACTTTAAGATTCAATAGTTTGATTCATTTGGTTTTAGGGGGTGATTCCAAGATTTAGCATTGTTTTGGGAGTTCCGAGGGTTCGAGTAGGTCCGCCTCGTGATTTCAGACTTGTTGTTATTTTCGGGCGGGGCTCGGGAGCCCCGAGCGTCAAGCGAGCGAGGTTCGAGCGAAGTAGAATATTTAAGAAAAACAACCTTCAGTTGTTGCTTCTGTCATAACCGCATCTACGGTTCTTGGACCGCAGAAGCGGTACCGCAGATGCGGTCAGCCCATCGCAAAAGCGAAAAGGGCCAGGCCAAGGGGAAATCGCAGAAGCGGCCCAAAGACCGCAGAAGCGGACCTGCTTAAGCGGCCCCCAGACCGCAGAAGCGGTCAAGCTCCGTAGGTCCAAATCCGCAGAAGCGGCTCGACATCCGCAGAAGCGGACCCGCATAAGCGGGCACCTGACTGCAGGAGCGGTCCAGGCTTCTTGGGCCATTTTCGCAAAAGCGGACCTTTTTCCGCAGAGGCGATTTCCGCAGAAGCGGTCATGGTACCGCAGAAGCGAAAATCGCTGGGGGGCAGAGAGTTCATTTAATCCAAACTCAAAGTCATTTATTCCATACACAACTCCACACTTGGGCGATTTTGGTGCTTCCAAAGAGAGGGTTTCAACATAGCATTGTAAGGTAAGTAATCCCCATTCATCCTTAGTTTAAATACATGTATATTAGGTAGATTAAACAGTAAAAATTAGATAAAATCAAAGAGTTAGAGCTAGACCTAGGGTTTCAATAAAACTAAGATTTAATCATGTAATTTGCTATGTAATGAACTAGAAATGATATATTATTGATCCTTAGGTTGTAGAGAACAATTTCCTTTGAAAAATATCGGAATCCGGGCATTTGGGCCCGGGGTCGGAATTTAGGAAACTAGTGGAAAGGGTTGGGAAATTACTTAAATAGTTAGAATTCGACCTTGTATGCCTTTATTGACTAGTTCTTACTTATTTTTAACTAGTTTGTGATCGTTCGGCTCCGAATTAAGGGCTTGGGCTTGTTCTTGATATTGGAAGTGCGCTTTGGACGAGGTGAGTCTCCTTTCTAACCGTGTAAGAGGGAATTGTCCCCATATGTATAATAATTGAATTATTTGTTGTTGTATTCGGGGGCTACGTATGTACTAGGTGACGAGAGTCCGTGCGTAGCGACTATTATGCTAAGTTCGGGTAGTTTAGGACCCATGAGCATGCTTAACGTGATATTCTAGTATAGTTGATTATCTGGGATTTAATGAACTCTTGTGATTCAGAAGAATGAAATTATAAAATGACCCTTAACCTATTTGGTTCTTAAAAGGAAATAATTGGCATTTCTATGCACGGTCACCCTCATATGTGTAGTGATTGTTGCTATTGCGTGGCAATGAGTTTATTTTTATTTGACCGCGTCGCACGGTTGATTCGCGAGCGGGGTAATAGATGCATCTATGGTTCGAGCCGTTCGACCCTCGGCAGTGCACAATTTACTATTTTTATGCTGGATCGGGTCGTACGTTCCTCGGTGATTATATGCGCATGACTTATGTGATCCTTTTTATGTGGTTTAGGCCTCATATTTGCTTTCATGTATAGATGGACACTCGTACTAACAACTTAAAGGAAGAATTGATGTTTTGTACTTGCTAATTCCTATAAACTGAGTTATTAGTGCTTATTATAAATTCTTCTCATTTTACTTGACCTTAGTAAGTATCGAGTCGACCTCTCGTCTCTACTTCTTCGAGATTAGACGGGATACTTACTGGTTACATATTGTTTATGTACTCATGCTACGCTTCTGTACTTAACTGTACAGGGTCTGAGGCAGGTGGATCTGGTTATCACTCTGGTGCGCATTCGTGAGCGGATTTGGGACTTCTACGGTGAGCTGCTTTCCCTCCATGTCGTTCTGCAGCCGAAGAAGTCTTTCTTTTGTATTATTAGTTTCGGTCTATTTGGATCCAGACAGTAGGGTAGTGTGATATTCTTTTGGATGTATATTCTACTAGTTGCCCGTAGCTTGTGACACCAGGTTCTGGCACACACTTTGGTAGACGATTATTTTGAGGTTGTGTAATTTTATTATTACAGTATTCAGCACTTCTGGTTTTAAATTCCAAATTGAGTGTTTATTTCACTTATTCTAATTAAAAGCAACATAAGTATTTTAGAAGTGTTTCCGCAATTGGCTTGCCTGTGAATGGTGTCAGGCGCCCTCATGACCTGTTGTGAAAATGGGTCGTGACACATGGTACCAGAGCACTAGGTTCACGTAGATCTCACAAGTTATGGGCAAACCTGATAGAGTCTTGTTGATCGGTACGGAGACGTTTGTATTTATCTTCGAGAGGCTATAGGGTATTAGGAAAGACTACTCTTTATTCATTTCCTGTCATGCAGTGCTTAGAGTACTAAATTTCCCTCTTCTATTCTCTCACAGATGGTGAGAACTGGTACCACCGACGTTCCGAACACGGGAGGAGCTGCTCCCCCCGTTGCTAGAGGCCGAGGTAGAGGTCGGGGGAGGGCACCGGCCCGTGGTAGGGGACGAGGGCGTCCCAGAGCCGTTCCAGTTGCACCACCGGCAGATCCTGTGGACGACCCTATTATTGAGGAGCAGGGCGAGGTGCCCGCAGTTGAGCCTACCCCGGCGGATTTCATGACAGCACCGGGATTTCAGGAGGTCATGGGCCGCATGCTACGGTTCATGGACAATATGACTCAGGCTGGTTTATTTCCAGTAGACCCAACCACTTCATAGGCAGGAGGGGAGCCCAGACCCCAACTCCTCAGGCTCCAGTCCATGCGGCTGCAGTATATCAGACTCCGGGTGCACTACCCGCAGATGGGGCTCAGCTAGTTGCTGTAGTGGCACCCCAACCCAGGCCAGCTGTGGACGGTGACCCACAGAAGTTATTAGACAGATGGACCAGGCTTCACCCTCCAGTCTTCGGGGGTGAGCGTCATGAGGATGCTCAGGACTTCATAGACCGGTGCAGGGACAGGCTGCACAACATGAGGATATTGGAGTCGCATGGAGTTGACTTCACTACTTTTCAACTTGAGGGCAGGTCACGTAGATGGTGGCAGTCCTATGTACTTGGCAGGCCAGCAGGTTCTCCTCCTCTCACTTGGGGTCAGTTCACTCAGTTATTCCTGGATCAATACATTCCGCCCTCTGAGAGGGAAGAGCTGCGGTATCAGTTTGAGCACCTAGAGCAGGGTCAGATGTCAGTGACCGATTATGAGGCGAGGTTCTCTGAGTTGTCTCGCCATGATACTTCCCACAGAGGCAGAGAGAGTGCGGAAATTTGTTGCGGGGTTACATCCCACCATCCGGTCTGGTATGGCTCGAGAGGTAGAGATGGTTACAGGGTACTAGCTAGTGGTTGAGATTGCTCGCAGGATTGAGGGTTATCGTTTGAGGGGTAGAGAGCAGATGCAGAAGGATAAGAGGGCCAGATTTTTAGGAGAATTCAGAGGTGCCCCAGCCAAGGGTAGAGGCCACTTCGGGAGGGGTCAGCCCAGCAGGCCCTAACACTCAGCACCACCACCCCCTCCCCGAGGTTCCCCAGCGAGGCCTTATTTCAGTGCGATGCCGGAGGGTTCTCACCGCCCACCAGCTACTCAGGGTCCCTCCGGCGGGTATTCTGGATATCAGGATTCTTCTAGTGCTCCTTTCACCGCCATGCCAGAGAGTTCCTATCGTCCTCCAGCTATCCAGGGTTCTTCCAGTGGGTATTCGGGTCAGCAGACTCAGACTTCAGGGCAACAGGCTATGGTGCCTAGAGCATGCTACGAGTGCAGAGATCCGTGTCACCTGAAGAGGACTTGCCCCAGACTTCGGGGTAAGGCAGTACAACAGGGTCAGCAGCCCCAGACTCCGGCACCAGCTGCCCAGCCACCTAGAGGTGGAGGGCAGACGGGTAGAAGTCGTCCTAGAGGTGGAGGCCAGACAGGGAGAGGTCAGCCAGCTACTCCCCAATCAGGTGGAGGCTAGGCAGTCGGCGCTCCAGCTAGATTCTATGCTCTTCTAGCCAGGCCAGATGCACTGGCCTCAGATGCCGTCATCACAGGTACTATTTCCGTTGGTGGTAGGGATGCTTCGGTATTATTTGATCTAGTGTCTACTTATTCATATGTATCGTCTCTGTTCGCTCGCTTTCTGGTTATTTCTCCTGAGCCTTTGGGTGTTCCTGTTCATGTGTCCACTCCTATGGGTGATTCTGTGATTGTGGATCGGATTTACCGGTACTGTGTGGTCACTTTCTATGGTTTCGAGACTAGAGCAGATCTTCTGTTGCTGGACATGATCGATTTTGAGGTCATCTTGGCATGGATTGGCTATCTCCATATCACGCCGTCCTAGATTGCCATGCCAAGACTGTTTCACTAGCAATGCTAGGGTTGCTAAGATTGGAGTGGAAGGGGTCCACAGTTGACATGCCTAGCAGGGTTATCTCTTTCCTGAAGGCTCAGCACATGGTTAGAAAAGGGTGTTTGGCTTACTTAGCTTATGTTCGAGACACCGCTGCAGAGTCTCCGACGATTGATTCAGTGCCAGTAGTTCGAGAGTTTGCCAATGTGTTTCCTTCTGATCTGCCTGGCATGCCTCCGGATCGTGATATTGATTTCTGCATTGATTTGGCGCACTCAGCCTATATCCATTCCACCGTACCGTATGGCCCCTAAAGAGTTGAAGGAGTTGAAGGAGCAGCTGGAGGAGTTGCTAGCGAAGGGGTTTATCAGGCCCAGTGTGTCGCCTTGGGGCGCACCAATGCTATTTGTGAAGAAGAAGGATGGGACCATGCGGATGTGCATTGATTACCGCTAGTTGAACAAGGTCACCATCAAGAACAAGTACCCGTTGCCTCGTATTGATGATTTTCTCGACCAGCTGCAGGGTGCCAGGGTGTTCTCTAAGATTGACCTGAGGTCAGGATATCATCAGCTGAAGATTCGGGACTCGGATGTTCCGAAGATTGCATTCCAGACTAGATATGGCCATTATGAGTTTCTAGTGATGTCCTTTGGCTTGACCAATGCGCCAGCAGCATTTATAGATCTAATGAACAGGTTATTCAGGCCTTATATGGATTCCTTCGTCATTGTCTTCATTGACGACATCTTGATATACTCGCGTAGCCTGGGAGAGCACGAGCAGCATCTGAGAGTAGTGCTTCAGACTTTGCGAGAGCAGCAGCTGTCTGCTAAGTTCTCCAAGTGTGAGTTTTGGCTCGAGTCAGTGGCATTCTTGGGGCATATTGTGTCCGGAGAGGGTATTAAGGTGGATCCCAAGAATATTGAGGCAGTTCAGAGTTGGCCACGTCTCACTTCTGTGACCAAGATCAGGAGTTTTCTGGGATTAGCAGGTTATTACCGGCGATTCGTGCAGGGGTTTTCATCTATTGCATCACCCTTGACTAGACTGACTCACAAGGGTGCCCCATTCATTTGGTCCGATGATTGTGAGGAGAGCTTCCAGAAGCTCAAGACAGCTTTGACTACGGCACCAATTCTTGTATTGCCTTCCGGTACGGGGACGTATATGGTGTATTGCGACGCTTCACGTGTTGGTCTGGGATGTGTGTTGATGCAGGAGGGGAGAGTTATTGCATATGCCTCGCGTCAGCTGAAGATTCATGAGAAAATTTACCCTGTGCACGATCTGGAGTTGGCGGCGATTGTTCATGCTCTTAAGATATGGAGCCACTATTTGTATGGGGTGCCTTGTGAGGTTTACACCGATCACCGCAGCCTACAGCATTTGTTCAAGCAGAGGGATCTCAATTTGAGGCAGCGCAGGTGGCTTGAGTTGCCGAAGGATTATGACATTACCATTCTTTATCATCCGGGCAAGGCGAATGTGGTCGCGGATGCCCTGAGCAGGAAGGCGGAGAGCATGGGTAGCCTAGCATTCATTCCAGCAGAGGAGAGGCCACTAGCCTTGGACATTCAGTCCTTGGCTAACATGCTTGTGAGGTTGAACATTTCAGAGTCAAGTTGAGTTCTAGCATGTGTGGTTGCTCAGTCCTCGTTATTGGGGGAGATTAAGGCCCGACAGTATGATGATCCACATTTGGCGGTTCTCAGAGAGACGGTACTTTAGGGAGGTGCCAAGGAGGTTTCTATGGGCGAGGATGGTGTTCTGCGACTCCAGGGTCATCTATGTGTTCCTAATGTTGATGGTCTGAGGGAGATGATCCTAGAGGAGGCGCACAATTCGCGGTATTCTATTCACCCGGGAGTCACGAAGATGTATCGTGATTTGAGGCATCATTACTGGTGGCGGGGGATGATGCCTTCTAAGACTTTCTTCTCCAACTCACTCAATCGATAGGTTGAGGCAATCAACTGGGAAGAAGGACATAGTGAAGCATGTGACTAAGTGTTTGAATTGCCAGCAGGTCAAGTATGAACATCAGAGGCCAGGTGGCCTACTTCAGCAGATGCCCATACCAGAGTGGAAGTGGGAACGCATCACCATAGACTTCGTGGTTGGGTTACCGCGGACTTTGTGGAAGGTTGATTCAGTGTGGGTCATTGTAGATAGATTGACCAAGTCGGCCCATTTCATTCCAGTGGCGACTACTTATACAGCGGAGAGGTATGCTATGATTTATATTCGGGAGATAGTCCGATTGCATGGTGTGCCGGTGTCCATCATATCAGACAGAGGTCCTCAGTTCACTTCCCATTTCTAGAGAGCCGTGCAGAGTGAGTTGGGGACTCGTGTAGAGCTTAGCACAGCATTCCATCCTCAGACCGACGGACAGTCGGAGCGGACGGTGCAGATTTTGGAGTATATGCTTAGGGCATGTGCGATTGATTTTGGAGGGCAGTGGGATCAGTTCTTGCCTCTAGCAGAGTTCGCATACAACAACAGCTATCGGTCCAGCATAGAGATTGCCCCATATGAGGCTTTATATGGTCGACGATGTCGTTCTCCGATCGGGTGGTTTGAGCCTGAAGAGGCTAAGTTACTTGGCACAGATTTGGTACAGGATGCCTTGGATAAAGTGAAGTTGATTCAGGAGAGGCTTCGCACCGCTCAGTCCAGGCAAAAGAGCTACGCGGACCAGAAGGCGCGGGATGTATCATTTATGGTTGGCGAGAAGGTTCTCTTGAAAGTCTCGCCCATGAAGGGCATTATGAGGTTCGGGAAGAAGGGCAAGTTGAGCCCAAGGTTTATTGGCCCCTTTGAGGTGTTGAGACGAGTTGGGGAGGTTGCTTATGAGCTTGCTTTACCCCCTAGTTTATTGGGAGTTCACCCAGTTTTTCATGTTTCGATGCTTCGGAAGTATCATGCCGACCTATCCCACGTGTTGGACTTCAGCACCATTCAGTTAGATGAGAGTTTGGGCTATGAGGAGGAGCCAGTTGCTATTATTGATAGACAGGATTGCCAGCTGAGGTCCAAGAAGATTTCTGCGGTGAGAGTCCAGTGGAGGGGCCAACCGGTCGAGGAGGCGACCTGGGAGTCCGAGGAGGACATGCGGAGCAGATATCCCAACTTGTTCAGCAGTCCAGGTACTTTTCTATGTCCGTTCGAGGACGAACGTTTGTTTAAGAGGTGGAGAATGTAACGACCTGACCGGTCGTTTTACCTTTTCCAACCCCTTTCCCCTAAATAAAGCCTCCCGTACTTGCTTTAACTAATTTATGACTTGCGGGGGCGATCGGTTTGGGAGTTGGAAGAGTTTGAGTAAAAATATGCCCATTTGCTTCTTTAAGATTTTTTTAAAAAGACCAAGTTTGACTTCGGTCAACATTTAAGGAAAATGGACCCGGATTGTGATTTGGCAATTTCTGAGGGTCCTTGGGAAAATATGGGACCTGGGCGTATGTCCGGAATCGAATTCCGAGGTCCCTAGCCCGAGTAATGAATTTTTATCTAAAATTGTTTAATTGAAGTTTTAAGGAATTAAAGAAACTAAGTAATCATTGATTCCCTAGGTATCGGTCTCGGATTTTGGTTCCGAAGCTTGGTACAGGTCCGTAATATTGTTTAAGACTTGCCCGTAAAATTTGGTGTCAATCCGAATAGTTTAAGGGCGTTTTGACTCGTTAGAGGAGAATTAAGAACTTTAAGATTCAATAGTTTGATTCATTTGGTTTTAGGGGGGTGATTCCAAGATTTAGCGTTGATTTGGGAGTTCCGAGGGTTCGAGTAGGTCCGCCTCGTGATTTCAGACTTGTTGATATGTTCGGGCGGGGCTCGGGAGCACCGAGCGTCAAACGAGCGAGGTTCGAGCGAAGTAGAAAATTTAAGAAAAACAACCTTCAGTTGCTGCTTCTCTCATAACTGCATCTGCGGTTCTTGGACCGCAGAAGCGGTACTGCAGATGCGGTCAGCACATCGCAAAAGCGAAAAGGGCCAGGCCAAGGGGAAACCGCAGAAGCGGCCCAGAGACCGCAGAAGCGGTCCAGCTCGGTAGGCCCAAATCCGCAGAAGCGGACCCGCATAAGCGGGCACCTGACCGCAGAAGCGGTCCAGGCTACTTGGGCCATTTTCGCAAAAGCGGACCTTTTTCCGCAGAGGCGGTTTCCGCAGAAGCGGTCATTGTACCGCGGAAGCGAAAATCGCTGGGGGGCAGAGAGTTCATTTAATCCGAACTCAAAGTCATTTATTTCACGTATTCTAATTAAAAGCAACATAAGTATTTTAGAAGTGTTTCCGCAATTGGCTTGCCTGACAAGGGTGTCAGGCGCCCTCATGACCTGTTGTGAAAATGGGCCGTGACATACATATATATGTATATATATATATATATATATATATATATATATATATATATATATATATATATATATATATATATACATTCACACTCCCGAGGGTGGGAAATCCGGTCGTTGAACCAAGTTGTATCAGAGCTCTAGGTTACATAAGATCTCACAATTCACGGAACAAGCTTAGTAGAGTCTGAGGGATCGGTACAGAGACGTCTGTTATTTATCCCCCAGAGGTATCGAGTTAGGGAAAAACTTCACATTTATTCTTTCTTTCGTCGTTGCGTTTGTTTCTCAATTGTTAATCGAATTTTCTACTCTGTTTTTCGCAGATGGAGAGAACACGCGCTTCCTGATCTACCGATCAGCAGCCCGAGCCCCCAGCAGCAGCTCAACCGGAGGGGGCAGAGGCCGAGCCGAGGCCGTGCTAGAGGCCGAGGTTAGGGGTAGAGCTCAGGGCCCCGAGAGCGCCACCAGCAGCGAGCCTCAGGTTGACTTGATGGCGAGGGTTCCAACTCCATAGTTCGGTGGGCCCAGCTCAAGTTCCCAGAGGGTTTATTGCCCCAGCCCAGTTCTTCAGTATGCTCTGGTCCGTCTAGTGGGCCTCAGAGAGAGTGTCACCAGGGCAGGTTTACTTCCTCCCTATCACCACAGCGAGAGGCCTATCGGAGCAGTTCGAAGCGCCTCCAGCGGGATCCATGATTGTTCACCCAGTACGAGACCGGATTTATTGATTTAGCTCGGCCATGACTCTTATTATACTTCCCACAAAGGAGAGAGTTGAGACGGTTTCATTGATTGGACTCATTCAGCCGATTCGTCTTCAGATGGCCAGAGAGGCTTGGGAGTGAGATAATCCTTCCAGGAGGGGCCAATGTGGCCCGGAGAGTTAGATGGTTTTATCACAGGGGGACTGCGGGGTGGTCACAGGGGCAGACAAGAGACCCCGTCAGTCAGGCAGATTCAGTGGTGCCTCGTCCGGAGGCAGAGATTCGTTATTGATTAAGAGGGCCATCTTCCTAGGCCTTTTCAGTCAGCACTCACAGGTTTCTTCACAATGCTTAAGTGGCCGTGGTCCTCAGATGCAGTATTCTTGATCCAGCAGTTCCTACAGTGCACCACCAGCCTCCTATCAGTGCACCACCACTTCAGAGTTTCTAGGGTCGTCAGCCCCAAGCAGCGAGGTTGTTTCAACTTGTGGCAACACGAGGCACAATTGCTAGGTATTTGCCCTTGAAGCTTCAGAGCAGTTCCGCATCTGGGTTCCGTGCTAGGTTCAGGCAACCAGGTGTTCCACAGGGCCCGCCCCAAACCAGCTAGAGGGGTAGAGGTTGCTTAGACGTGGAGGTAGAGTGCTAGAGGGTAGAGCTCAGACCGCTAGGGTGGAGTCCAGCCAAGCTGGCAGGCCGGTCCTAGAGAGGTTTAGAATCAGAGTTGGTGGGGGCCCATTCCCCAATGTTATGTCTTCTAGACCAGGCCTAAGGTGAGGCTTCCGATGCAGTTTATCACAGGTACTGTTCTGGTTTGCTATATAGAGATGCTTCAGGTGTTATTTGATCCAGGGGTCTACCGTAACTCGTATGTGCCATTCTTTATTTTGCCCACTGTATCTGGTCATGTCTAGTGATTTAACTTGAGTGCTCTTGTTTATGTGTCTACACCGGTGGGTGATTCTATTGTGGTAGATCGAGTCCATCGTCTTGATTCCTGGTGATTGGGGGTCTGACTTCGTGTTTAGATCTTGTTGCTTCCTGGTTATGGTTGATTTCGATGTTAATATTGGGGATGGAACTGGTTATCACCTTACCAACGCGCTATCTTGGGACTGTCATGCCCAAGGCTGTATGTGACCTTTTAAGCTTTACCGGTTTGCCTTCGTTTAGAGTGGATAGGGCTCCTGGTCATTCCACCCGTAGTGTTATTTTTCTTATGTGAAGGCCGCGTAATGGTCGAGAAGGGTTGTTTGGCCTAATTTGGCTTATGTTCGCGATTCTAGTGCTGAGTCCCTCCTATTGATTCTGTGCCCGTTGTTCGGGAGTTTTCGAGTATTTCCTTCAGACCTGCCTTGGTATTCCACCCGACAAGGATATTGGACTTTTGCATTGATTCTGGTCGGGCCACTTCAGGCCCATTTCTACTCCGCCGTATCGCATGGCCCCGGCTTTGGAAATTTTGGAAGAGTTAAAGAGGCAATTGACAAGGACTTGCTTTGAGAAGGGTTTTTCATTAGAACCCAGTGTTTCACCTTGGGGTGCGCCGGTGTTTTTTGTTAAGAGAAGGAATGGGTCAATTGAGAATGTGTATTCATACCGGCAATTGAACAAGGTTACAATTCAAGAATAAGTATCCGCTGCCGAGGATTGATGATTTGTATCGCATCAGCTTCAGGGTGCCAAAGTATTTTCAAAGATTGGACTTGAGACCTGTGCTACCATCAGTTAGGATTTAGGGCATCCGATGCCCTAAGATAGCTTTTCGCACTCCGGTACGGGATTATGAGTTCTGTTATGTCATTCGGGTTTGAACAAATTCCCCAGCAAGTTTTTATGGGATTGATGAAACGAGGTGTTTTCAGGGTTCTTATTTGATTCGTTTCGTGATAGTCTTACAATGATGAATATACTTGATATTATTCCCGCAGCTAGGAGGAGCACGAGAAGCACTTAGAGTGGTTCTTCAGACTCTGATGGGATAGTCAGTTGTATGCTAGTTCTCGAAGTGTGAGTTCTGTTGAGTTCAGTTGCATTTCTGGGTCATGTTGTTATCAGCCGAGGGTATTCAGATTGATCCGATTGAAGATTGAGGGCAAGTCAAGAACTGGCCGTGGACCAGCATCAGCTTACGGAAGATTCGGAGTTTCTTGGGATTGGCAGGCTACTATCATCGGTTCGTGGAGGGTTTCATCTATTCAGCCCTGATTGACCAGGTTTGACCCAGGGAAGGGTGCCCAGTCAGATGGTCGATGAGTGTGAGGCGAGCCTTCAGAAGCTCAAGGGACAGCTCTGACTACGGCACCGGTATTGGTTTTTGCCCACAGGATTTCAGAACCTTATACAGTTTTATTGTGATGCTTCTCGTATTGGACTTGGTGCAGTATTATGTTAGGATGGCCAAAGGTTAATTGCCTATGCTTCGCGGCAGTGAAGATTCCTTTGAGAAGAACTACTCCAGTTCATGATTTGGAGTTAGCAGCCATTGTCCAAGCATTGAAGGATTTAGAGGGCATTATCTGCTATGGCGTTGGCATGTGGGTATTTCACGGATCACAAGAGCCTGCAGTATCTGTTCAAGGAAAAAGGAGTTTGAATTTGAGGGCAAAGGAGTGTGGTTTGGAGTTGTTGGAAAGAATTATGATATCACCATTTTTACATCATCCGAGAAAGGCCAATGTGGTGCCAATGCCTTGAGTAGAGAAGTCAGCCAGTAGGGCAGTTTAGCTTATATTCCAGTCGGTGAGAGGACCGCTTGCTTTGGATGTTTCATGCTTGGCCCAACCAGTTCGTTGAGGTTTGGATATTCTAAGCCCAGTCGTGTGTTAGCTTGCACAGTCGCTCGTTCTCATTATTGGGAGCGTATCCGAGATCGGCAGTATGATTGATCCCCATTTGTGTGCCTTAGGAGACACGGTGCCAGCACGGAGGTGCCAGCAGTTACTATAGGTGATGATGGAGTTTTGAGATTGCAGGGTCAGGTTTTATGTGCCGATGTGGATGGTCTCGAGAGTTGATTTAAGAGAGGGCTCATAGCTCCCGGTACTCTAATTCATGACATATAGTTCCGGGCGCCGGCGAAGATGTATCAGGATTTGCGGGCAACATTATTGGTGGGCAGAGAATGAAAGAAAGGATATCGTCGCATATATGGCTGGTGTTTGAATTTGTCCAGCAGGTTAAGTACGAGCATCAAAGGCCCGGTGGTTTATTTCAGGAGGAATTGAGCTTCCCGAAGTGGAAAGTGGGAGCGGTTCCTATGGAATTTTGTGTTGTGAACTTCCGCAAGACTCGGAAAAAGTTCGATTGCAGTTATGGGTCATTGTTATAGGCTGACCACGTCAGCACATTTCATTTCGTGTGGCAGTCACTTATTCTTCTAAGGGCTTAGCTGAGATTTATTATGCCGAGAGATTGTTTCGCCTTCATGGTGTGCCCGTGTCTATCATTTCGGATTTCGAGTACGCAAGTTTAACCTCGCGCTTCTAGAGGCAGTTTCAGCGAGAGTTGGAGAAGACGGGTTGAGTTGAGCACAACATTTCAATCCCGAGATGGACGGGCAGTCCGAGCGGACTATTTAAGATTTTAGAGATATGCTCTGAGTTGTGTTATGACTTTGGAGGTCGTGGGATCAGTTTTTGCCTTTAGCGGAGTTCGCCTACAACAACAGCTACCAGTCGAGTATCATTATATGGCTCCTTATGAGGCCTTATATGGTAGGCGTGTCGGTCTCCGGTTGGATTGGTTTGAGCCGGGGGAGGCTCAGTTGTTGGGTACGGATCTGGTTCAGGATTCCTTGGACAAGGGTCAGGATCATTTCAGGATAGGCTTCGTTCAGCTCAGTCCAGGAAAAAAGAGCTATGCGCACCAGCAAGGTTCGAGATTTGGCTTCATGTCGGTGAGCGGGTATTGGTTTCGAGTGTCGCCTATGATAGGGCGTGATAGATTTGGGTAGAAGGGAAAAGCTTAGCCCTAGGTACATTGGTTCGTTTGAAGATTCTTGATCGAGTGGAGATGTGGCTTTATAGACTTGCATTCCACCGAGCTTATCAGTCGTGGCATTCCAGTGTTTCATGTGTCCATGCTTCGGAGTATACGACGATCATCCGCGTGTTAGATTACAACACTGTCCAATTGGACAAGGACTTGTCTTACGAGGAGGAGCGGTGGCTATTCTAGACCGGCAGGTTCGTCAGTTTGAGGTCGAAGAGTTTTCCTTCTTCCATGTTTCAGTGGGGAGGTCAAAGCCTGCTGAGGCATCGACCTGGAGTCCGAGTCCGATTTTGCGGATCCGTTATTCCCCCATCTTTTTCCCCCCGACTCAAGTAACTTTCTTTCTTCTGTCCGTTCGAGACGAACGGTTTGTTTTAGAGGTGGAGAATGTGATGACCCAAAAGGTCATCACTTGCTTTTAAATTATATTCTGTGTTTCCAAGTGCCTTGAAAACTCTTTTTTCTTTCACCTCGATTTGCTCGTGCGCAGATCGGGCTCGTAGCGGAAAGCTTAAATATTAAAAATCAGTGAAAAAATGATGAAATTTTGGGCTAATAAATGAATTATTTGAACATTCGGCCAACGTTTTTGGGTTAAACGGGACCCAGGACCAATGATTCGACGGTCTCGGAAAGGTCCTAGGAATACGGGACTTGGGCGTATGCCCGGAATCGAATTCCGAAGGTCCCAAGCCGGAGAAATGAATTTTCCAAGGAAATTGTTTTCTGAAATTATTTAGAGGAAATTTTGATATGAAATAATTTGATTAAAACATGTTAGTATTCAGGCTCCATATTTTTGTTCCGGCGCCCGGTTACAGGTCTTATATATGATTTAAAGATGTTTTTGTGAAATTTGGTGACAAAGCGGATATCATTTGACTGATTCGACCTAAATTGCTAAAGTTGATACTGATGAGTTTGAGAAAAAATTCTTTGATTTTGAGGATTAATTTCATTGTTATTGAGGTTATTTTTGGCGATTTGAATCGCACGGATAAGTTCGTATGATGTCAGTGAGTTGATTACGTATGTTTGGTAGGAGCCCGAGGGCTCGGGTGTGTTTCGGATGTGTTTCGGGAAGTTTTGGACTTTAAGAAAAATTGCAAGAAACAGCTGATCTGGGTTACTGATATTTTCTTCTTTCGCGTACCCCCCCCCCCCCCTCGCGGAGAACCCACACGCGAACGGCGATGCATTAAACTTTGTCGAAGGAAAATCCTTTTACGCGAACGTGTAGCTCAGGTCTGCGAAACGCGAGGCAAGTTTGGGGGCTATACCTTCGCGAACGCGGTCCTGGGCCACGCGAAACACGAAGGCCAAGTGGGCCTGGGCAGGGGGGTGGAGCAATTACCCTCGCTGAACACGACCCATTGGAACCCGAATCGGCAGGGCTCGAGGGATCATTCTCTGCGAACACAGGAGCCCGTTTACAACAACGCCGAAGGCTTAATCCAGCTGACCATCGCGAACGCGAGGGTCTGTCGCGAACGCGAAGGGACATATTCGGGCCAGTTATTTTAAAAAAGGTCCAGAATAGTAGCCTTCGGATTTTATAAAAATTTCATAAAACCCCTTCTTCTCCAAAGCTCTAGGATGATTTTTTGAAGCATTTCTTCACCATAATCTCTTGGGGTAAAGTTAGATCTTTAACTTGATTTCTTCCATTTTTATCAACACCCACTAGATTTCTAGGCCTAAAACATGAGATTAATGGTAGAAATTAGGGGATTTGGGTAGATTAGGGCTTTTGATTAATTGTGATTTAGACCTCGTTTTGGGGCGAATTCTGGAAATAATTATATATTTGGGCTCTGTCGGTGAATGGGTGATGATTTTGTTTTGGTCCGAACCTCGTGTTTTGACCAAGCGGTCCCGGGTCGATTTTTCGGTATTTGGAAGAATGATTAGAAAGCTATAATTTGGCATTGGAATTGAATTGTTTAGCGTTTATTGATGTTATGAAGTCGGTTATGTATAGGTACGATCGATTTGGACCCGAATTCGATAGGAAAGCGGTGTTTGAAGCTGAGTTGGCCGTGGAAGTTTGAGGTAAGTGTCCGGTCTAACCTTAGCTTGAGGGTTAGGAGTTGAGTCCTATTTGCTATTTGTTTCTTGTTGAGTACGATGTATAGGCATTGGTGACGAGTATCTATACGTTGGTGTCGAGCATGACTGTGAGTCTTAAAATTGCAAATTGTTATATTCTTTTAATGAACTACGGATGCTTTAAATTGATGGTTCTCGATCTTGAGTAAGAATTGAGTTTGTTTCGTGGAAATACTTATGGCTGGGTATTTGGTGTTAGCTGAGGTGAGTAGAAATTGAATCTAAGATTGGTAATAGCTAATTCTCCCTTGCCGGGATGTTTGACTTGATATTGTTGTTTCCTTGCCGGAAGTTATTATATTGCTTTGTTTCCCTTGCCGGGACTACTTGGATTTTTGTGTTGGCTTGTGAATGGATCGGGTGGTACGCCTACCACAAGAGATAATGTAATGGGATCGGTGGTACGCCTACCACAAGAGATATGTATGGGATCGGGTGTACACCTACCACCAGAGATAATAAAATGGGATCGGGTGGTACGCCTACCACGAGAGATTTGATGAAATGGGATCGGGTGGTACGCCTACCACGAGATTTCATGAAAAGGGATCGGGTGGTACGCCTACCACGAGATTTGATGAAATGGATGGTTGGTACGCCTACCACGAGATTTGATGAAGTGGGAGCGGGTGTACGCTACCACAAGATATGAGAAATGGGATCGGTTGCACGCCAGCAACAAGATGTGAACCAAGAGTGAAATCTGCATTTTGTTTTCTTTATTCTTGTTAGAAGTTAAATTTTGGTTTCTTGATAATTCTCTTGAGGTTCTGTTTTATCCGTTATTCCCGAAGCATGTTTCCCCTTCCAGCTTTAATTGTTTGTTCTAGTTTATTTTCCCGCTGTATATATATAAATAAACTGCACAGGTTTATCTGGAATCTGGTCCTAGCCTCGTCACTACCTCGCCGGGTTAGCCAGGACTTACCAGCACATGGGGCCAGTTGTGCTGATGCTACATTCTGCACTCTGTGCAGGTACCGGAGCAGTACTGGGACAGCAGCAGTAGCTTGGGAGCCAGCCTTCAGTCCAGAGATCCCGAGGTAGTCCTGCAGGCGTCCGCAGGCCCGGCGTCTCTTCTATCTACTATTTCGGGTCTGTTATCATTTGTATCGAGACAGACTGAGTTCCTTTCTTTCAGATATTTGTATGTAGTAATCATAGACAGTCAGTGAATGTTGTGACACCGGTTTCTGGGTAGAGACACATGTTGGCTTTTCGTATCATTCTTGGGTATTACGTTTCTACGAGTATGCGCCATTACGACTTCCGAGGGTGGGAAATCCGGTCGTGACAGACTGCTTCCCCTACTGACCCAGTCAATTCCGTCCTCAACGTCATAACATAATCATTACCTATAGTATGTTTTTCACATTAAGAGTACCAAAAAAATATTGTACGAAAATAATCATGATATGTTATATTATACCAGATGCTTCTGAAGTCCAGATTGAACTTGAAATTGACTCTGGAGACTGTAATGAGAAAAGGATAGGTGAATATGTTGAGGAAATTTCAAGGAGATCGGAAATTTTGATGGGATGGGGGAAGAGAATGGGATGTATCAAAGTAGAGAGAGAAAGAAAATAGTGTAACTGATTAGCGTATTTAGTGGCTTATGGCTAGGAGGTAACCAAAATTAAATATTTTGCTATAAATCTTAAAAGGTATCTATAAATATAATTTTTTTTAAATGGTATTTAATTAAAATAAATAAGGTGTTAACCTTTGCTATAGGAGGTAAAAATTCCATAGCACGAGCTAACTAGTTTTTCGGACTGGTAATTGAAAAATAGTCAGTGTTTGCCAAAATTATTAAAAATAGTCACTATTTTGCTGCAACACGGAAAGTTCCAACATAATATAGTGGAGATTGGAGCACCTGTGTATGAACTTCCACATATTATGCTGGAACTCCGGCACACAGAAAGTTTCGACATAATATACTGGAGATTGGAGCACCTGTGTATGAACTTCTCCAACATATTATATTGGAACTCTAGTATATTATGCTAGCAGGGGCGTACGCAGGATTTTCCGTAAGCGGGTGTCGACATTTAAAGAAATAGATAAAAAACAAATATAGTAACAATATCATATTAAAAAAAGTACCTTACTACAGCTCTCCTCGACGAGTTTTCATATTTTGGAAGGTATTCATAATAGCCTCATTAGGAATAAGACTAAATACATCCTTTTCATAATAAGGCACCAAACAACTACTCAAAAACTCATCATCCATTCGACTCCGCAAATCAGTCTTAATCAACTTCATTGCCGAAAAAGCTCTTCTCAACTGTAGCAGTACAACTGGCAAAAGTAAAGCAAATTTTACAAGTTGAAAAATAAGAGGATAAGTCCCATGCTTCTTTGTCTCTACTAATTTCGTGGAAAGATTACCAAGTCCCTAAGATCTGAAAAACCTTTTATCATGATCTCGGACATCAACAATGTAATTCTGAAGCTGAAATCGAAGGTCGACCATAGAATATTTATCAAAATCATCAGGATATAACTCAGCTAATCTCAATATCTTTTCAATGTCAAAATTGGAAAAAGAGTCAGCTGGGTTCAAGCAAGCAACTCCAAGAAGCAAATCCGTTGTCACCTCATCAAAGCGACTATTGAGTTCTTGAAATTGCCAATCAATAATTCTATAAAATACCTTACACGCGTAGTGATGTGAAACAGTATACTCAGCAACCCTACGACGTGATCTTCCAGGGATAACATAGAGCTCGTCAAATTCAGGTATTGAAATATCATATTTCATACAGAATTTAGATACCTCATTAATAAGTGAATCCCAACCTTTCTTTCGCAGTTCTTGCAATTGATCCTTTGCCACTCCAACAAGTAACATAGCATTTACAATATCTTGCTCCTTCTTTTGAAAGGCTGCACTAAGCTCATTTTGTGATTGCTAAAATAGTACGCATTAAATATAACATGAAGACAATTTCAAATGTTAAACATGCTTTAAGATATCCCTTTGCCTTACATTTTTTCTTCAAAACGTGCATTAACAGCAATAGCATCAAGCACATCAATAATAGGCCAAACATAAGGATAAAATTATTAAAGGATTTGTAATGAGAACCCCATCGTGTATCACCAGCTCTAGCAAGACCCAATTCTTGATTCAAGCCCTTACCAGTTTCAAGCTCACCTTTACGTAATGCCTCTTCTATTCTTCTGCTTGAGATTCACGAAGTTCATCTCTACGCTTGAAAGAAAGCTCCCACCATATTCAATATATCAGAAACCAACAATAAGAGTTCTTGCACTTCATTACATCTTCTAGAAACCGCAACAAGAGTTAATTGAAGTTGATGAGCAAAACAATGAATAGAATGAGCACCTCTACTTTCTTTTTGCATTAAGATCTTAAGACATTTAAATCACCTTGCATATTGCTTGCTCCATCGTAGCATTGTCCATGTAATAAGATGGACTTAAAGAATGTTTAGTAAGTAAACTTACAATTTCATTCCTTAGCGACAAAGCAGTAGTATCACGAACATGAACAATGCCCATAAAGCGCTCCATCGCACTTCCCCTCCTAATCAACATAACGCAAACAATAGCCATTTGCTCCTTACATGATACATCGCGAGATTCATCAACTAATATTGAATAGGCTTTTTAAAATTAGGGTATGAAATAAGTAAAATCCAATGGATTTTATATTGTTTATAATTATCCTTTCCTACTCAAAAGGGGGAGAACGAGAGAGTTTAGTTTCTCTTTGTAGTTTGTCCTATACAAAATCAAAATTGTTACTGTTTTTGGTTAGAAAATCGGAATCGTTACAGTTTTTGGAAAAAAAGGAGAGTTTAATTTCTCTTTGTCCTATACAAAATCGGAATGCTACAGCTTTTGAATAAAAAGGACTACTATTTCTATTGCTCAAAGTGTAAAACGTTCGGAATGCAGTTGCTCGGAATCGAACCACAGACCATTTGCATAGATTATCGGCGCTAAACCATCAAACCAACTAACCCACTCTGATGAATCGTGTCATTTTATTTTATTTGTATCTAATTGTTTATTTTGCATAGTATCAATTATATATATATTTAATAAAAAATTTGGCGAAGCGGTGTCGTGGTAAATCCGCCCCTGTATGCTAGAACTCCAGTATATTATGCTGGAAGTTCATAGAAGAAAATTTCGAGCTCCAATATATATGCTGGAATATTTTCCGAATTTTGAATAGTGTTTTATTTCAAAATTATCTTTACATGAAAAGTAACTAAATTTCGATTACTTTTCAATCTATGGCTATTTTTCAGTTACCACATGTAAATCTGGTATTTTTTCGATTTCACCCTCAAGGGATTGGTTGAACAAATTGACAGTTGACAAAATCAGCCAAACAATGCTGAGATATCTACCAAATGAAAAACTGTTTCAGAACTTCACCCGGTGTGAAATTAGTTTAACCATCTAGCATAAACTTATCGATTTATCTTAATTTTACAGTTTATACCTGTTTCATGTTTAATTTTTGTAATTTCTTCAGTCTCAATACTGAATCTCCATTGTTTTAAATATAATATATATATATATATATATATTATATATATATATATATATATTAAAATCACGTAAATCTTTGCTTGATCTATATTTAACCATATTTTGGAATCATTTAATAGAACAATTGAGTACAAAATGAAAGCATTAAACATGGTGAACGAGACCCTTTAATTTGTCTTAAAGGGTAACATCTTATCCTGTTAAATGTTAATGTTTCAGATTCAACAACATAACCAGATTGCAACCATACGAAAACATAAAATGATATAAGAGCATAAAACTAGTTTATATTTTGTTGAGGCCTCGGAAACAATACTAATATTATATAAGTCTTTCCATTCACTTATTTGATATTGCATTTTCGAACCACCACATATCTTCTATCTATATAGAATAGGAGAAGCAAAAACACCAAATTAAAACAAATATCTTAATCACAAAAAGCCATGTGGCATTATTAAGACAAAATAAACTACTTTTCTAACTAACTTTTTTTTTGAATTTTAGATTTTGAATTAATTGGTTACACTACTTGAATTAATAAATATAGATATCTTATAATTATCAATAAAAAACGATATACAAAAAATATTCTACTCATTCAAATTAGAGTTTAAAATTATTTTACAATAAAAAAAACAAAAATGACAAAAAATAAAAAAACTACCAATTCAAATTGGAGAGTAATTTCTCCTAATATAGTTGTAGTAGTGTGTGTGTGTGTGTGTGTGTCTATTA
>NW_017670947.1:220641-245393 GCF_001879085.1 Nicotiana attenuata
TTTTTTTTATTAAATTGCAGGTTCATCCCTAGTAATATTACTACAAGGATAATCACCAAAGCCACCAGAAAGCTTTATGATGGCCCTTATGCGACTTGGAGTGAATTCCCATTCTCGCTAAAGGAGCAAATTTTCAATCAATTTAAGGTATAAATATTCTTTTAAGCAGTACAATTATTTATATTTATGATATTTCCATCTAAATATGTATTATAGAATATAGCATATACATACATATATATATATATATATATATATATATATATATATATATATATAGACACACACGCACGCTTCGTAGTACTATTCATCCCTTGTATTACAAAAGTGTTAACGGCTAACATTTATATTATTTATTTAGTAAATACAAAAGTGATTTTTAATTTTAACCAATGGTGACCTAAATAGCGACCAACTTTGCTCGCTAACATACATAATTTTAAATTAGCGACCCAAGTTGGACGCTAAATTTAAATCAGATTTATTTATCTTTCATATAATTTTTAAAATATTAACTGGGTCCCAGGTTAGCGACCAAAGTTGGTATATATTCTACTGAGCGACCAACATTGGTCGCTAAAGTTGAATTATATTTATTTGTATTTTATAATTTTTTTTAAACAAAATTATAATTATTGAAATTTTATAACTGGGTCCCAAATTAGGGACCAAAGTTGGTCTCCATCTGTTTACTCTTTATATAGCAACCAACTTTGGTCGCTAATTTTAAATTTTATTTATTTATATTTTATTATTTTTTAAAAATAATGTTATAATTACTAAAATTTAATAGGTGGGTCCCATGAAGCGACCAACGTTGGTCGCTAATCTGAGTAATTCTTTGACTAAGCAAGTCTGACCAGTCCGGTCAACAGTTTGACAAAATTTTCGACCAATTGGCGACCAACGTTTGTCGCTAATTTATTTAAAATTATTATTTTATTATTTTCACCAGTTTAGCGACCAACTTTGGTCGCTTTTCTTGACAGACCAACGTTGGTCGCTAATGTTTGGTCGCTTTTTGCAGGAATTCTAGTAGTGTTCGTGGGCCCGGTCCAGGGCCGGTTCCTATAAAAAAATTATTTAGCCAGGACCGCTAAGTCCATTTATTTATGGGAAACTTACACAAATGTCCCATATAAATCTCAACTTACCAACCTCTAGCCATTAGTCATAGACTTACCAAAACTAGCCAACAAAAATTGAAAACCCAAATAATAGGGTTCTTTCTATCAAAGAATCACATGAAAAAATCACCTTCCATATTTTTAAGCGTGATTAACAACATTAGATACAAGACGGAAAGGAAATTTCATGGACTGGGTAGCAAATAAGGTGATGAAATATAAAAATCTATACAATATTCCAAAAATCTAAACAAAACAGGAACTTTTTCAATGGGTATAGTTGAACTTCATTGAAGATATATAGATAAGTCAATATACAAAATTTGAGGTAGATTGGAGGTGATTTGGACTAGTTTTGTATCAAAATTCTTAATTAAATCGAGTTCAAAAAAGTCTTATGCGACACATGTATCAAACATGTATCACGCATGTATCTCACACACAGGTATACATGGATATACACGTGATACACAATTGATACAAATATGATACATATGTGATACACATATCATTTTTTTTTATGTTCAGCTTTTACTTCGAATTTTCAATTCAAACCACCTCAAAACTTCACCAAATCATCCCAAAAATGAGATTCAAGCTCCTTAAGTTGTGCCCAATCTATTCTAATAACACCCACTCAAAACAAAGCAAAAATTTGATATTTTTTTGCTATAAATAGCTAATTGACTAATTTGGCTAATATTAGTAATATTTTATCAATTGCCCAATTTTTGTAATAAGCTACTTATAAATGGACATAGCTGGTAATTTTCCTTTATTTAAGGACCGGCCCTGGGTCGGGACTGCGGCCCACGAGACCAGTCCAGTTAGCCCATTTAGGGCCCGGACGGTTCCACATGCCACCCCTATCACTGGCATAATATCTGACACTGTGTACATTCATGGAAGTCGATCACCCATCTCATATTGACTAGGTGTCTCCAGCACAATACCGTGTGATTTGGACAATTTTGCTAGCAATCATAATCCCACTCGAGGAGACCCAAATCATGGATGACTATTTAAATGCGCTATTTAATATAGTTACGATCATATAGTCCTACACCAGCACATGTAACTTTGGATATTTGACCCTCCTTTGCGAGTATCTTCTTATTTATCTAATAATACTCCCAAAATATGTTCATATCATTTGGCACCTTTCGCCCTTTTCAAATTTGTCACGACTCAAATCCTACAAACGCAGTCATGATACCTAACCTAATTACTAGGAGAGCTAAAATTCAAAATAATCATGAAACGAGATAATATAATAATGTCTTACATCCATAATATAAATAAAGTACAATAATAAATATGAGACAACATGGAACACCACATATAACCGCTTAAGAACTGGTAGCACAATTCATGAATCGTGTAAAAGGAGTAACATAACATTACAACTGTCTGTCTCAAGTACATATACTGTCTTGAGTAAAGAAGAACAAAAGAAAGATAGAAGGTAATTAACCCCAATAGCTACGAACAAAGCAAGATAGCTCACATCAAAGTCTCCTAAACTCCTAAGCGCTCTCAGATGCTCCACTAGTACTGAAATCTGAATCTGTACAAAAATATATAGAAATATAGTATGAGTATTCCCACACGTACCAAGTAAGAATTGTTAACTTTTCCCCTAATAAAATAGTGAAGAAGTCTTAGTCAAAAACACTCATTACATTACCTGTGCAGTTAATAAGTATACCTAATAACAAAAGAAAAGCATGAAAACAATGTATAAGATGTACCCAATCTAAGCATGTGATATAATGCATGATATCCTTGAATAGTAGGACCGGTGCATATATTAATATATCTAAACGACATATATATATAATCATACACATGAAATAGCATTTGTAAAACACATCAACAAGAGCCTGATACCATTAATGTATGATAAAGACGTAAACTTTATATCAAATCGGCACTCTCCACGTCTCCAACAAACCAACACATATACCACCAAAAGAGAAACATAGTTGGATAGTTCATGACGGATGGATCTATATCCACACACAATATAATAACAGCACAGACCAATCTCTACGTGCTTGCATGGCAGCATGGACAACTCAACGTGCCAATATTAAGTGTGAAATATGCATGTTATAATGCATATCTTTGATGTATGACTAACAATTAACTCATGTAAACTAACATAAATAACATCTATCATGTTAAGCTAGCGTGGACAAAATGCCTATAACATGACAGTAGCATTAAAAACGATACTCAAATAGTCAAATAAAAAGTAAACCAAGTAAAACAGGTAAAGCATGTAAAGCCCTTATTCTACCCAAGCATGAAAATATATGGCATCTACATATGCGATCGTCACCTCTCATATATGTTGCCCCTAGTCGTTTAACATTATAGTTCATCTTTATAACAAACCAACAAGTGACTTGCTATAGGGGAGGTAAGGGGGGGGGTAGGGGGGTGAGAAGTTTGATGTGAAATTTGGGACGTTTTTTTCCTTCCTTTTTCGAATTGAGTCTAAATTAAAAGTAAATTATTTTTGGTTTACGGTAGCATGGTCTAGTTAGTTGTCTTGTCAATTTGTAACTTGTCTAGCCAAACTGTTGAAAAATTAGAAGCTACTTTTTCCAAACGAAAATATGTTTGGCAAGAAGTTCTTTAGTGTCGATCGGTTCTGGATTAGATAAATGCCATAAAAGGATAATGCATAAGGTAGAGATGAAGGTTTATACTGGTGCAACGAACCGTGGTTATTGAAATTGTTCATTCCGTAAGTCTATTAGGTATACTATTTGATATGAATTTTAGTTGGATTTGATATTTACTTCACATAATTGATCTAAATTTGCTCGAATTGTTATATTATAAGTAAATGTTGCTTTTGTTGTGAGGGTTATCATAATGATTCATCGCATTTTTTCCTAAAGATGCAAAGAAAAGGTTCTTCAACAAGTGAAATGATGTTGGACAAGGAGGAGCTTGAAAATATTTTATTTTGTTTTTGTCTTTTTTTCATGTTTATACGCGATTACAATGTATTCTAGAGTGTTGTATACTTTGTGTAACGACTTGACTGGTCGTTTTGAGCATTTACATTCAGTTTGGTAGTTTGAGGTCAAGAGTAGCTTCGTATGGTATATAATAACTTGCGTGTATCGTCGGCTTTGGATTTGGAGTGGTTCGGAATTGATATAGAAGGATGATCTCACTTAAGAAGCATGAAGTTGAAAGAGTTGACCAAGTTTGACTTTTGTGTATATGACCTCGGATCAGAGTTTTGATGGTTCCAATAGGTACGGATGGTGATTTTAGACTTGGGCATATGCTCGAATTTGCGTTTGGAAGTTGCTAGAAGGTTTTGACTACAATTGGCAAAAGTTGGATATTTGAAGGTTTGACCGGTAGTTGACTTCAATGTTATCGGGTTCCGATTATTATTTCAGAAGTTGGAATATTTTCGTTATGTTAGTTGGAACTTGTATGCAAAATTTGAGGTCATTCCAAGTTGATTTGATATGGTTCGGCACAAGTTTTGGAAGTTAAAAGTTCAATAATTTATTAAGCTTGATTTGAGGTGCAATTCGTGGTTTTGATATTGTTATGCGTGATTTGAGGCCTCAAGTAGGTTCATGTTATATTTTGAGACTTGTTGACATGTTCGACGGGGTCCCGAGGGGTTCCGGTATATTTCGGATTCAATTTGGGACAATTTTCCTTCATGTTGTGTTGCTGGTATCTGTTGTTGCTAATGTCCTTCGCGATCGCAAAGGACTGATCGTGATCGCGTAGTGTGTAGTTGGAGTTGGGTATTTCTCTTCTTTGCGTTCATGAGGGTCGTGTTCGCGTAGCTTTATGAGGCTTAGTCATCGCGTTCGCAGTGGTATGTCGCTTTCGCGTATAAGGATCTGGGAGCTGGTGGTGTCTTTTTCGAGTACACGTTGTCTACATCGCGTTCACATAGGTTCGATTCAGCTGTGCATCGCATTCGCAAGGTAAGTGTCGCGAACACGATGGGTAATCTTGCAGGTAGTGAAGTTTGTGCTTCGCGATCGTGAAGCTAGTCCCGCTATCGCGAAGGGTTTACCTGGAGTAGATCTATTAGTACTCTATTTAGAAGGTTTTGGTTATTTTATCATATTTTGAGTTATAGAGCAAGGATCTGAGCGATTTTGGAGAGCATTCTCACTGCATGGATTAGGGTAAGTATTTTTCACTCTGTTTTGATTATTTTACATGATTCGATCTTCGATTTTGGCATTTAATTTGATGAATCTGAAAGAGAAATTGGGAATTTAGTCTAAACTTTTCTAAAGTGAATATTTGAGATTCGAACATCGATTCGGAGTCGGATTTGAGTGAAATTAGTATGGTTGAACTCGTTTTCGAATAGTTATTGGAATTTATGATTTCTGTCAGATTAAAAGGTGCGGGCCCGGGTTGATATTTTGGTTGACTTTGAGTATTTGAATAATGACTCGGCCTTTATCATTTGGGCTTGCTTCATATGGCATTATTTGATGATTTTGAGTTTCTTTTGGCTAGTCTTGAGTCGTTCTTAGGTTGATTTGAGCGGGATGGCACTTCTAGTGTATCGATTTAACTTGTTTGAGGTAAGTCTCTTGCCTAGCTTTGTTGAGCGAATTTTTTCTACTAAATGATATTGGTTTCCACATGCAGGAGTGATGCATATACGAGGTGACGAGTGTATATGCGTGTCCCATAATTTTCCATACTCCGGAGGAGGAAACTATATGCTTTCTTATGCTTTGATGAACCTGGTGATTCTTTGACTTATGCTTTATTTAACTCTATGATTAATAAACTCAATTAATTGCGTTAGAAATCAAGTTTAAACATATGACATCTTAAAGAGGATTAAATGTGTTGTTTTTGGATTGTTTGTATACTTAATTGACCGCAGCATCGTGAACACCCATTTATACCTGATATTCTCTTGCTACCTTAGTTTCTTTATCCGTTATATGTGTGAGGATTGGGGCCTCAGGGCTATGTTTGTGTTACATCCCGTACCTTAGCATTAGGATGTGCCGTACTAAATCCACATGAGTTCGAAAGGATTATGTCTATTAGGAGGTTATAGACGGTTTAAGACATTATTATTATGAGACCCTATAAGTTTACAACTTTGATACCGTTAGATATTATGTTAATATGATATTTTCTTGTAAGTAAAGTATTTTAGTAAAAGTTTTATAAGTATAATTTTATTTTGGCACTGTTATTTATACATTCTCGATTTCTGGAGGTTCAATTTATATAGGAGCGTATTGGTATTCCTGTTTACATTTTTATGGATTGAGTTTTGAAACGTGAATTTTGCATGTTGCTAAATGGGAAGTGTTGTTTCAAAATCAGTTTATATGTATTAGTTTGGATTAATTAGCTAATGATTTTGTTCTTTCTTTTTGATAACGTAATTTGCTAATGATTTTGACTTGGTTCTTATTTTGTGAAGATTATTTTTTTTGTTACCATTTTAAGAATTAAGCGTACGAGAATTTTTATCTTTATATGAGATTAGGAAAATTATAAGTTGAGAAAATATATATATTTTTACATGGATGTTTTAATAAAAAAATAATATTGTATGTAATTACTTTATGTGGTACCACATGTCCATGATAGTAAGTTATATAAAGTGTGTTAAAAATAAATAGAATTTTAAGTAATTTGAGACAATTGTTAACTATGCGGGTAATTGATTAATTATCGGGTAACGGGACATTTCCTAATTAACTAATAAGTCGGATAAAGATTAAAATTCCCCACCCCTACGTGGCAGCAAGCCACTCCTTAGCCAAATGACTCTTGGTCATTTGCTATTAGGTGGCAACCAAGTGTATTAATTTCAAGACAAGTTTCAAAGATGTTTTACAAACAAAATAGATGAACATAGTGTCATGTCCTTGCAGTAGTTAACTGGCTAAGGGAGTTAACGTGGCCTTGAGGATGGAATTCTAGACACAGAAGGATTAAGAATTATGGGGAATGGGAATAAAATAAAGTTGTCACATCTATTTTTTGTCGTCTGCTTTTAGAAATTGCTACCTCAATTCCAATTAAGAGTAGTATATCTATACAGATTATTATATCGAGCTTATTTTTTTGACAGAATAAATTTTAGAGGTTGACGGAAGTGTTTACAATAGTGCTTTAAAATGTGATAAGGTGAAATGGCTAGTAGGATGTCAAATAAAAGTTTGAACAACCTAAATTAATAGTATTAACCAGTGTTCTTGATGGCATGCATACACACTTAATGTCTCTTATTCCTATTCCAGTAACTATTGAGAAGAAAATCAGTAGATTGAGGAATAATTTTTATGGGAAGGCAATTCAGAAAGGAGGCGTCATTTAGTTAGATGGGAAGATGTGATGGTATCCAAAAAGGGAGGAGATGGTAGTCAAGAATCTCAGATGGCATAATAAAAGTCTGATGTATAGTGCCTCTGAGATAAAATGAAGATAGAGTTGAGTTGTGTAAAGAGGTTAATAACACTAAGTTTGGCAAGGAAGACTGGTGGAAGCCAAACCATGTGGTACAGGCAAGTTGGGTGACTACCTGGAAAAGCATCAGTAAGTCATGAACGGATTTTTCCTTAATCCATGTATGTTAAGGCTATCCCTTCTTTCCTTTTTGGCATGATTCATATGATACAACGAAACGAGCAAGCACGCAAGTTTCAGAAATGATTCTATTTTTAGAAGTACTAAGGTTGCCTATGTTCGTGATTCCCCATATGTCCTACTACCATATTATCTATCCATGGGTCTCATAACATTCCAAGAGATCATATTGACTTACTTCATTATGCATTGCATTCATTTATACATGTGCATTTACCCATGACTCAGACGGCGATATATACGCGTATATATATATATATATATGGGGGATATGGGAAAGGTTATGGCGTCATATACGCACCACCACCTGATCAGCTGGTATACGTTGATGATTTTGCCCACAGTGGCCGAGATGATATGATGGGATGCTCTCAGAGGCTTGATGATGTTATGAACACATGTACCTATGCACGACATGACATTCATACGCATATGCATGAAACTATAAGTATTTCATAATTTACAGAGTTATCCAGACTTACAGGTTGAGTCATTTACTCTATATTTCTTCCATGTCTGTTACGTACTTATTTATGTGCCTTACATACCTGGTATATTATTCGTACTGACATCCATTTTGCTTGGGGATGCTGCGTTTCATGCCCGCAGGTCCCGATAGACAGGTCGAGAGTCCTCTAAGTGGGCTACTAGCTCAGCAGAAGATGTTGGTGCGCTCCATTTGCTCCGGAGTTGCTTGTTTTGTCAGTATGATTTAGATGCGTATTATTTGGTATGGCGGAGCCCTGTCCGACCTTCATGTTAAGTGTGTACTCTTAGAGGCTTGTAGACAGATGTCATGCATACGAATGCTTGTATGGCCTTGCCGACCTATGCTTTGAGTTTACAAATGATCATGTTGGCCTTATAGGCCCGTATATCATATGTATAAGTTTTTATATCAGGTTATGTCGTCCTATATTGAATATTCCCCTATGTTTATTCTTGTTAGCCCATGACGGCCCATTTGGACTATTTGCCAATAAAATTACAATAAGGAAGATATGTTATGTTGGTACTCGGTTAAGTAAGGTACCGGGTGCTCATTGCGGCCCATAGGTTTGGGTCGTGACAAAAGTGGTATTAGAGCAGTTCTGTCCTAGGGAATCTACGAGCCGTGTCTAGTAGAGTCTTTTTTATGGGTGTGTCGTGCACCATACTTATAAGTAGGAGGCTACGGGATATTTAGGACTATCACTCTTTCTTCTTACTCTAGATCGTGTGGTAGAGCTCAGTTGTAAGAACTCTATTTCCTAAACTCTATCTTATTCATAATACGACGATGTCTACACCCCGAAAGACTATTGGTAAGAGATATAGCTGTGGAAGAATTGAGTTAGAGGAACTCGAGTTTGCATCATTCCTTTGATGGATAAATGTGAGATCTTCAGCGGAACATGTATATACCAGGACATGTAAGCTTCTTGATAAGGAGCCTTAAGGCAAGAATATCTATCCACCCCTACGGTGAAAAACAATGAGAGATTCAGAAGATAGATACAAATTTCAACAAGTAAAAAAAAATATGAAGAAGGGTAAGAGGTACCCAGTTAGTGAAGATGCTCATTAGCTACAATTCAGGAAGAGAGATATATGCATTTTGAGTTACCTTCAACAGTGACAGAGGTATGTACAATTGGCCACACCGAACTTAGTTATGCACTATGGGTGCTAACAAATATGGTTTAAGAGAAGGACGGGATATCAAGATTCGCTTGGGGTTAGAGTAACCCAAAAATGGTGGATGGTTTGTTCGCGTTAGTTGACATTTCCAAAGGATATTGCGAATGTGCTAATAGATCTCCTTGTGAGACACCCAGATGGTGTACTCTAAATTAGTACAGCTAGATATGGTACTACAAAGACATGCACTGGAAAGCTTGAAGGGATAAATATTACCTTAGTGTGGCTCGCGTCCCTAGTAGAGCGAGAACGTTGAGCAACCCGAAGAGCCGATGGATGAAGCAAGGGGAGCAAAAAGCACAAGAATGTCTTGTTCGAGTTTTAAGAATAAAGTGATAGGCATAAATGTTAGCGGGAAATAAGAAAAGAGTTAATGAAGCATTATGAGTAAGATATGATACATGGATGACAACGGTAGATCAAAAGATGACAGTATTACAGAATTTATAGTCAAGTGAAGGAAGAGATGAGAGGTGACAGGCCTTAATACAACAAAAAGAGTATAGGCCATACACTCATATCCTCATTTCGAGAAATAAGTTTGCAACTCTAACGCGATTATCGAAAGGAGAAGTTAGACCCCAGAATAATAGAAACCAATATGGATTGGTGAACAAGGTAAACTAAACATGAATTAGGGACTGAGTGATTTGATAATAGTCGACATCATGAGAATTTTAGATTTCGTTCCGGCAGTAATACAAGGGACAACAGAAGAAGATTCATGAGAAATTCAGAGAATGGTCATTCAGGAAGACGCTTCCCTAAAGCAAGCAATGTGAGCAAAGTTAAGCTTAAGGGACTATATATAGCAGTTACACTAAATGTCACTCTCGGGAGTAAGGAATTTTGTTATCCTTGGTACAGTAGGATTACCGCAAGGCGAGTAAGGGTCATCAATGATGTGAAAAGACGCCAAAGATGAAGGGGTAAAACATTTATACGTAGATCATCGTAGCACTAAATGTTAGTACTCCCCTAAAGGGGGGAATACGGAGTGATGAGGCATCAAGTCAAAATTAAGTGGTTCTAGTAATTATGGAATGGTAAATGAGGAATGCGATAAAAATGAGAAAGGAATGAGATTGCACTTATCAAATCCTGCAGATATGCTACGACTCCAGAACATTATGCAAGTACAACGCCGGGGAGAGGCGGTAAGGGTTTCCCTAGGATGTTATTGATAAATAAGTGTAAATGAACACTTAAGACATAAGGAGCTAGTACGAGAGATAAGTTAAGACAAAGAAATAAACCAAGAGAGATTACGTGGAATATAGATTTGAGAATGGGCCAACGAGTAGTTAGTAGTTGATTCAGAAAGAGCCTAGTTATGGCTAGACAAGAAGAAACAGACAAATCAACAGATCGTACAAGATAAACATAGTGAACCCCAACATGGGGAATACAGTCTCGCAGATATGACATCGTGATCCTTGAGAAATATTTAGATAAGAGTTGGGGTAGTTAAAGATACCATATGAGTGTTACTGAAATAAAAGAGAATGCCACTGGGAAGACAGTCAAAATATCAAGTTCAGAAGCAACCCTACAAGCACATGAGCGTAAACTACGGATAATTATAGGAGAGGAAGGACATCAAAAATTCCGTCGAGTATTCGGTGTAATAAGCTTGCAGCTTTACAAGAGTCAGAGGATCCTCCCTAAGTACTACAACGAAAGACTAGCTGAGGAAATAAGGAAGATGGCTTCAACCTAAGCATAGTAACTTGAAGAATAAATGGTCTTGGAACAACAGTCTCATAACAACATTGTATGTACTCCATAAGAAAGTGGCACCTATCGTGGCTATGAACGAGAAGAAGAAAAAAAAAATTCAAAAGGTGATATTCAAGATCATATGGGTTGTACGGAATTCAAATATGTGTGGGCACTATGATAAGCCAAGTATTCATGCAATAAGTGGCAGAACGACCAGGAAAATTAATTGCTTACATTTAAAGAAAGTTGAGAAGGAACGAAAGGGATTATTTGGTCAATGATCCAGAGTTAGTTATGTTATGAACGCACTTAAGATTTCGGAATATTATCCATACAACATATATGTTGAAAGAAAGAATTGAATCCAGGTCATAGACAAATGATTGAATTGTTAAAAAGATTGTATCACGAATATTCCATAGCGTCCATGAAAGGCTACAGTATTAATTAAATGCCATGAGCCCCAGATCAGAAGATAGCTTAAGCATAAATAAAGGCTGATCGGAAGGGAGAAGAAACTAAAGACTTACATCAACTAAGTAAATTAGGAGTCTGATTATTGGACAAAGAAAATTATAGACCTCGCGATTGAGAACATTGCATGATCACTCTTAAATATCAGAGATACAAGAGAGATAGTACAGTAGCTATATTCTATAACGGCTCTACGATAAAGCCAGTTAGAAGAGTACCGGCTTCATAAGAAGTTAATATGAAGCCCCCACTGGATTGTGTATGCACCAGAGGTGCAAGTATTATAATAGAGCTTCAAGTTGTGGATGTTAATTATACCTATGCGGAAGGGAGGTCGTGAAAGAGATAAAAGATGTGATGCAAGATTTTAAGGTAAGTAAGGTAAAGGTGAAGAACGTACGAGATAATCAGGTGCAGAAGGTTGTGAATAATCTATACTTAAGATAAAAGGCTAGAAGCGTTGGGATTCAGTATTGATAGCGGTGTCGTCAGTGGCATATCTTTCAGCCTATGGTTTCTAGGTACCGAGAGATCTAGCCAAGAGAGTAAAGAAGAGTTAGAGACGATGTGATTTCTTGCTTGATGTTTCAGAATAACATATGGAAATCTATGGGGCAAGCAAGTTGAAGGAAGGTTGCGAGTATTATAAATAGATATGTGTAGGTCGCAAGCTAAAGTATGGTAGAGCGACAAGGTTTTAGGAAGGCATTAGTAAGGATAAGAAAGAGCGAGTGAGAAGGTGAGGAGAATGGATAAGTCCTCAGGATTAAGCCCATGAAAACAAGAGATCTTTGATTTCTCTAAGTTATAGATAGCTCAGTATAGCCTGAATGAACTCAAAGGAGTCTAAGACTAATAGCATTTAGAAGAGATGGAATGCGCCCTGGTAGTAGAATAAGGGTGTAATCGTGATAGATAAAGGATGACGTTTGGGCCTTCGATTGAGTAATGACTTGAAGAGGATTTAATGAATTGTACGGGATTAAAATACCCATGTAAGGTGAGTCATACTGGGATGCTATAAAATACGGTTGTGGAAGTATAATATCGCCCTTAGGTGGATCAATCTAACTACTCCAGATGTCACCGATGAGACGTGAGCCCTAGAGGCAGTGTTACATAAGAGATCAAGTTATTAGTGGTAGATGATAGATCAACATTAAGGTGAATCAACAATGGATGGACAAAAGTCACAAAGTATGAGGTGAGATTAGGCTGTCATTCTTAAGATGAACAGCAATGAGGAAGCATTAAAGGACATAGATTTATACATATGATAAGCAGCGAAAGAATAACCTGGAGTATGGTAGCATACCTCAGTAACGATAAATCAAAGTGAGAGTTATGGTATAATCTGACCTACCTAGATGCAGTAAAGTCATACAAATAGATAATCGGGTTTATGAAATAAGATATAGCAGTATCGGTAAGTCCAACAAGGTACCGAGCGAAAAACTTCAATATACCAATAGATGCCTAGAGGGATATTTTATCAAGCTCTGTATATGCTTACAAAGTGAGGCCTAGAGATTGGATAAAAACTGGAGGAAAAAGGAGATCGCAGAGGCGCACCTACAAGGTCAGAATCGTACAGGCTACATGATAGGAGGTAATAACAGTTACGAGATTGGAAGGATTCAAACCACAAGTCGTGGTGTGAGAAAGAGGCCTGAAGGGGGGAATGCCCTGGCCTTTGGATTTATTCACAAGAATAGTTGCCTAGATGGAAAGAAGAGTACTAAAATATTCGGAAGAACTATAGGTTATGATAATGATAAGTGCATCAGTCAACATTCGAGGATGAATGTTCCAAAGGGGGGAATGATGTTACACCCCACGTTTTCGTATGTGGAAGTACACCATAAGTATATTGATGAAAGCTTGGAAATGAGATGTTACATCCCGCATTTTCGTACGTTAAAGTTCCGGCGTAAAATTAATCGACGTAAGCTCGGGAATGAGAGTATTTTGAGGTTATGAGTATTACGCTATTTCAAATAAGTGATAAGTTAATTCGTGAAGGTGAGAGGGTAAGCGAATCGAAGAAAATGTGTTCCGTCGATAATTGGCAATTTGGGGATAAAATACAGTCCAAGCTATAATACCCGGTATTTATGGACTAGTACCATACAAGGTACTACATGACCATGATAGTAAGGTGTATAAGGTGTGTTAAAAATAAGTAGTATTTTAAGTAATTTAGGATTATTATGTGGATAATTGGGTAATTATGAATTTTTAAGTGGGAGATTAACTTATAATTAAAAAATTATTGGATAAGAAATTAAGTCCCTAACGTGGCAGCAGCATGAAGGCTTAAGTCAAGCCTAATGTGGCTCTTAAGTTCATTTACTAAGGTGGCAAGATTGGAGGAGTCTTTGTGGCCCAGTCATACAAAGTGTGTGGCCCACACCACTTATATAAAAGGCCTTTCAAAATCACAAATTGAGATGCTTATACATATAGTAACGGGTGGAATTCAAGTTTTCATAATGAAGTCTTTACAATTCTTAGGCAACATAATTTGCTTCAAAGGCTTTCATATGAAGTTATACTGTGTAATAGCAACGGGATTTTTGCGATTCTAAGGGAGTATGCTGCAATCTTTCTCAAGAATGTCATACGGATTTTTCCATACTCCGATCCGCCGTTACGTGTTGCCGTAATTGACGTGTGTTAGAGGGATTGTCAAGAGAATCGGCTCGGGTATGTTAAGGTTATCCCTTCTTTCTTTTTGGCATGATCTATACGACACGAACGAAACGAGCAAATGCACAAATTCCATAAATGACTCTATTTATAGAAGTACTAGAGGTGCTTATGTTCTTGATTCCCCTTGTGTCATATTATTCTATCATCTGTTCATGGGTTTCAAAAATATGTAAGTAGGTAAAGTTGTACGCGGTGAAATCAGAGGTCCTGATTTCCTGCTATTAAGCCATCTCGGGGAAGTGCCTCGAGACCCCGAGGACATGAAGCCACGACTTAGTCCTCTCCCTCGGGGCTTGTCAAGGCCCGATTCGAGGCCAGGCGGAGGCCGAGGCCAGGACAAAGAGAAGAAGCTCCCGAGACACGCGGTTGAGTCTGACAGGGCCGGCCTATCCAGAGCCTACGCTGAGGCGTCGCATCAATCCATCCCATCTCCGTATTTTGTAATTAAATACA
Source organism: Nicotiana attenuata (assembly GCF_001879085.1). Lineage (NCBI taxonomy): Eukaryota > Viridiplantae > Streptophyta > Magnoliopsida > Solanales > Solanaceae > Nicotiana > Nicotiana attenuata. Next base: position 235,443 of record NW_017670947.1, read on the forward strand.
CATGTATCTGTAACTGAGTTCCCCTCCTATATAAAGGGGACTCACCCTACTTTGTAAGGGACGGATGTTGCTCCCACAATTCTACAAAGTGCAATAATATCTCTCTCTCTCTCTCTCTCTTTTCTTACTAAAGCTCATTGGTTCTCACTGATACTGAGGATACCTCGATATCCTTTGTCTCTATACGCGTTCTTCATTTTATATGTGTTCTTCATCGTACAAACTCAATTTCGGTAGTAAATAGCTTCGTCTGATTATATTTCTAGCTGTTAGATTACTCCCGAGTATCCCCGACAACCCGAGGTCGACCCCGAGGTCGACCTGGAAGTCCCAATCGACCAAGCTTACGCCCGGGTAACAGACCCTTTGGTCCGCTCATTACCTCGTTTTATCTCCCCCCCATCGTTAAATTCATAACACTAGCATCATCTGCTCTAACAAACCAGCTTGGGAATAGATCACGTATTTTTAGAGTCCCATTTAATAAATTTAATTTGTTGTTACCATTTTCAAGGTAAACAGTTTGGCGCCCACCGTGGGGCTAAAAATAATAGTGATTATTTTCTTGCTAGTTTCATCACGCAAACGCATATCATCTTTCACGCTTTTTCTTGTCCAAGATCCTTTGATTTCAGGTAAAAATGTCTGGCTTGGTGAACAGAGCTGAGGACGATCGCCTCAAAGATCACGCGGAAAATGGTGTAGCTATCCCGGCCGCCGGAGCATCACTACAGGATCCCGATAACGCACCTGGACCAATACTAGCGGACGCGGACTCACATGACGCACAACAAATCAACGAAACTTCTCACGCCGACAGAAGCGTGCGACACAGTGACCGATAGGAAGTTCAAAAAACCCTGGCCCGGGGAGAACAGGAAGTTAGCCTTCACGTTATTTTTGAAATGTTGCAGGCACAACAACTGGCCATTACTAAGTTGCAAAGCCATCCGAGGACTCCCAGCACACCAGCACCGGAGACAGCTTCCCCCGCCGAGCAGATACACGAAAGATCAAATGATATCGGGTCAACGGCTGACCCCACCATAGTGAAGATGCTGGAGGACCTTACCAAAAGGATCGAATCGGGCGAAAAAATGATTGCGGCCAATGACAAAAATGTCGAGACCTACAACTCTCGAGTGGACCATATCCCGGGAGCACCCCCGGTCCTAAAAGGTCTGGATTCGAGGAAATTTGTATAGAGGCCGTTCCCCGAGGAAGCGACCCTGAAGCCCATTCCCAAAAAATTCAGGATGCCGGAACTCCCCAAATACAACATCACCACTGATACCAACGAGCACGTCTCCGCCTATACCTGCGCTGTAAAAGGCAACGATATAAAAAATGACGAAATCGGGTCCGTGTTGCTGAAAAAATTCGGAGAAACACTTTCGAAAGGGGCCATGATGTGGTATCACAACTTGGCTCCCGATTCCATAGATTCATTCGCCATGCTAGCAGATTCCTTCGTAAAAGCACAGGCGGGAGCCATCAAGGTAGCAACGAGGAAGTCCGATGTTTTCAAAATCAAGCAAAGAGAGAATGAGATGCTGCAGGAATTCGTGTTCCGCTTCCAAATAGAACGAATGGAACTGCCACCCGTCTCCGACGACTGGGCGGTACAGGCCTTCACCCAAGGCCTGAACGAACGAAGCTCGACGGCCTCGAAGCAGCTGAAGCAGAACCTGATCGAATACCCGGCCGTGACTTGGTCTGACGTCCACAACCGGTACCAATCAAAGATCAGGGCCGAGGACGACTAGATGGGAGCCCCTTCGGGCTCAGTATACTCGAGCAGACTCCCGGTAAAGGAAGCGAGACCAAGCAAAGAAAGGTACCAGCTGTACCTCGAAGAGAGGAGGAACATCCCAAGACGCAACCTACCTCGCAACGATCGAAGGATGGATCGAGGATAGGACCCTCGAGGACTCATCAACAGAACCAGGTTCGATCGAAATATAGCACCAGCTAACACGCCCCACTTATCGGAATAGAACTTCTGCGTCGATGTTTCAGACATCGTGTTCGCTATCAGCAAGATCAGGGACGCCAAGTGGCCCAAACCGATACAGACAGACCCTTCATAGAGAAACTGCCATCAGCTACGAGAGGAGGTGGCTCGACTACTCAACAAAGGACATCTCCAGGAATTTCTCAGCGATCGGGCCAAAAATCAATTCCGGGAGAGGAAGGCGGCCAAGAAAAACGAGGCAAACGAACCACGACATGTCATCCGCATGATCATGGGGGGCGCCGATGCCCCGCAGGAACCGGTAGTGAGAAGAACAAAGACATCCATCACCAGGGAAAAAAGGACTCGAGGATATATCCCAGAAGACGCCCTCACGTTCAGCGAGGAAGACACCGAGGCCCTATCCCAACCCCACAACGACGCCCTGGTAATCTCCTTTCTTATAAATTCATTTCAGATAAAACGGGTACTCGTGGATCCAGGTAGTTTGGCCAATATCATCAGGGCGAAGGTAATAGAACGACTCGGGCTGCTCGAACGAATCGTCCCCGCCACTCAGGTCCTCAACGGTTTCAACATGGCTAGCTAAACAACGAAGGGAGAAATCATCCTCCCTGTTACCGTGGCCGGCACAACCCAAGACGCTAAGTTCCATGTCATCGAGGGAGATATGAGTATAATGCCTTATTCGGACGACCCTGGATACACTGCATGAGAGCAGTACCATCCACCCTCCATCAGGTGATAAAATTCCCGACAAAGGACGAGATCAAGATCGTATACGGGGAACAACACGCGGCAAGGGAAATGTTCGCTGTACACGACGTAGTGCCAGCACTTACACTTCCACCCAAATGAAACCATGAGCAGTCCAGGTCTCGCCCCCGGTCGAACTTGACAAAGCAAAGTGAAGAATTCGCGCCGCATCTCCGCTCCCGGGAAGTTATAATAGGTTACGTCCCAAGACATTGCTTGCGCATGTAACTGTAAGGTACAACCATTCCTTTTCTTATGTTATTTTTTCAAATCCGGGACTAACCCTTGCGCAGACACCCAAAATGGAAGCTGCCCAGATGTTTAACGTGAAAATGGTAACAATAATTAAATTTATTAAATGGGACTCTAAAAATACGTGACCTATTCCCAAGCTAGTTTGTTAGAGCAGATGATGCTAGTATTATGAATTTTAACGATGGGGGGCGGGGGGGATAAACGAGGTAACGAGCGGACCAAAGGGTCTGCTACCCGGGCGTAAGCTTGGTCGATTGGGACTTCGAGGTCGACCTCAGGGTCGAGCTCGGGTTGTCGGGGATACTCGGGAGTAATCTAACAGCTAGAAATATAATCGAACGAAGCTATTTACAGCCAAAATTGAGTTTGTACGATGAATAACACATGTAGAATGAAGAACACGTATAGAGGCAAAGGATATCGAGGTATCCTCAGTATCAGTGAGAACCAATGAGCTTTTGTAAGAAAAGAGAGAGAGAGAGAGAGAGAGAGAGAGAGAGAGAGAGAGAGAGAGAGAGAGAGATAGATATTAATATGCTTTGTAGAATTGTGGGAGCAACATCAGTCCCTTACAAGGTAGGGTGAGTCTCCTTTTTAAAGGAGATGAGACTTAGTAACGAATACATGTATATCTAACTTTCAAATATGGAGATGTGACGGCTTGATTTGATGCCCCAGCGTAAGCTTATGGATAGGCTGAACCTATTAGGCTCAACCGCATGTCTTGAGGGCTTCCCTCCTTTGTTCATATCTCGGCCTCAAACCGGACTTTGACGAGCCTCGAAGGAGTGGACTAAGTTGTGACTTCATATCATCGAGGTCTTGAGCTATCTTCCCGAGGTGGCTTCATGTTCTCAGGGTCTCGAGGTTCCTCCCCGAGATGGCTTGATGGTAGGAAATCGGACCCTCTGATTTTACCAAGTACAGATAGTCTCCGCGTTTCTCAGAACGAAGCGATGGGAAACGGTTATGACCATTGACTCCTCGAGCTCCCTATGGCGATAGTGCATTGGCGATCCGCGTCGTGGCGCAATCTTTCGTGATAGATGGCATATCTCATAGACTCCTGCTCAATACTCTGCCACTTCCGTTCTTCAAGGTAAAAAGTGCTGTCGTCGATTTGGTTTTTTAAGGATGCAATAATTGCATTCGTCGGTCAGTCATCCAGAGCTTCGGCGACCGTGTGGCTGCCCCCTATAAATGGGGTACCTTGGCATTGTTTTCCCTATTCCAGTGTCCTCATCGGCATGCTTTGCCTATTCCTTCTTGCCACCTTCTTCTATCTATGAACATCATGCTTGGGGCTTACAGCCTCAAGACCGTTAGGAGGGGTTTCCTTCAGTTGTGCTATGGCCCTTTGCTGGGACGTTCCTGTGTTGAGCACCATCGCGATGTACCGCTATGGCCGTTGGCCTGTTGGTGTTTGCTGCTGCCTTTGGCCCGAGGCGGCGAGGGATGGGGAATCGGTCTTCCCCTTAAGTAGACAGTCGTTCAGATTATGCACTGCTGCTCAAAAGGGGGCTCAGATTATACACCGCTGCTCACCTCCATACCCCGGCTCGACGTGGAATTCTGCCCCGAGCCGGGAGCTTACACGGCTCGATGCTCGAAGAAGTGTATTTGAAGTAGCCGTGCAAGCGGGACCGAGGATTGTTCGGTCCGCTGTCTCTCCGAGCCTCCCTTTGCCAAAGAGGGTCCTCGAGCTTCGGAGAGCTATTGTGTTTTTTCATCCCTCCCTGCTCCCTCCACCTTCTTTTTCGTCTTCTTTTCTGAAGTGCTACTTTGAGGGACTGGGGCGAGGTTGTCGGAGGCGTGCATTCAAGTACACAATGCTTGAAGATTCTGTCACCGGAGGCATGCCTTCGAGGGTAGAATAGGTTTTAGGCCCTTTCTTCATGTATTCCCCTTTGTCATCTGTGTGGGGAACCCTTTGTAAGCTTTTGTAATTATATGTATCGACCCCCCGAGGGCTGTTGTACGTCAATTTTGAATGAGAATATACTTTGCTGACTTCCGCTTTCTTTACTTTGTTTTGTTTCTGCATGTTCTCATGCCCTTCGAGGCTCTTTGAATGCCTTCTCTTATTTGTCATCCGCTGATATCTGGCTTGAGCGAGAGCGTTCATTCTAATCTTTTGCTGATCAGCATGGTCCTCCTCCGACCCATCGTCGTACTTCGGACCAATCTTGGATTAATCTGGTAGGCTCGGGCTGTCGAGGTCCTCCGAGTTGTTCGGGGATCATGCGTCGAATTTCGGGGCCTTCGGGAACGTCATCCCGAATGAAGGCCATCTTCGGGTACCCGGGGGTCCCTATTGATCTTGATGTAGATAACCCCTTTAGAATGCATAGGATTGACTTTCGCTTAGGAGTTCGCTCGTATTTGGGCGATTCCCCGGGCCTTCGTGGAGCTTTCGCGAACGGAGCTTCCTGTGTTTATTCCTCCTTTCAAAGGAAGAGGGGATCATGAGACCAGGTGCTTTCCTGGTGTCAAGTATCGCGTTTAAAGCTCACCGAGGCCCGACTTCTTTGAACCGGGGGTTCTTGGCATAGGATGCTTCCTCGAGCATGGAGATAATTCGAACGGCCTTTCGAGTTTTGACTTTGCGTTGGAGGATGCTTTCTAGATCGGGTACCGACCCGTCGATTCGCATCGAAGCTGTTGGCTTTTCGGGGTTTGCCTCGAGCAAGCGAATCGTTGCTGCTTCCCGCATATATGTGGGGCGGCTTCAGCTCCTTGGCAAGATTTTGCTACTTTTAGATAGCTGTGTTCCTTCTTCGGCACAGGGTTCCTCATTTTCCTAGGTGCAAGAAGTGTTGGTGCGTGCCTTTGCTTCGCTCTGTTTAGCATTACCATAGTCATGGCAACCACTTTGGGGGTGGCATGGCCGAGAGTGGAGAGTGTTGTTCCCAGCGCTCGGGAGCTGAGGGATTTCGTTCTGACGACGACTTCTTTGATAAGAGGGGAGCATTTGGAGATGGTGAGAAAATATTGCGGATGGAGTGAGGGGGTAGCGCTGCAGGTGCTTCCTCCGGGAGAGAAAGTTACGGATTCTGCTGACGGATTTTTGAGTGTATACCTGTATCCTTTCGCGTTTGGGCCCCTCAATAGGGTCGTGCTTGATTTTTGCTTGCTGTATCGGGTCACTTTGGCGCAGATACATTCGTCATTTTGGCGAGTGGTGCTGATGATGAGGTTCTTTCCGGAGAAAGCCGATCTCGAATTTACGCTTGATCACCTCATCCGGCTGTATCGGCCCTTTCATCATTAGGGCCTGCTAACCCTGAAGTGTCGCTCATCTCCGTCGTTTGTTGTTGATGATGAAGAGGAGGGGGGTCGAGAATGGGCTAGTTGGTTCGTCCGGGCCCGGACGGTCGACATCATCCCCTCGGAGCTTTTGCCGTTCCCCGAAGGGTGGAATTACGCACGTGAGTGGAGCGTCCGGTGCTTTTTTAGGTTGTACCTATAGCGAGAGTTAGTTAAATAATGGTGCTTTTTACCTTGTTGTAGCAATTTCATGGACGCCAGGCGAAGTCTCTGATCTGCCCGGCTGGGTTCGGAGGCCGGTGACCCATTCGTCTCGTGACGAGCGTCGGTGGTGAGCCGTGCTCCGTGTCAGGTGGGGAGCAAAATACCAAGGTATGTGCGCGTGCTACCTTTGCCTCGCCCCTCGTGTTTTTGAGATAACATTTTTCCCCTTTTCTACTTGCATTGGATCTGTTGCTTGCAGGTATCTGTCAGTTTTTTGGGATGAGACAGTGTTCTTCCGAAGAGGGGAAGGAGTCGTCGACCTCTCTCCCCGCCCTTCGAGGCGATGGAGCTTCTAGAAGTTCTGACCATGCCAGTATCTTCAAGGAGAAAGTATTGTCTGAGCATGCTGCCCCCGGGGAACCTGATTCCAGGTCGTCGATGCCTTTGAGTGGATGTGCTATGCTTGAGATCGGCTCTCCCGGGGGCGAAGGGGCAGGATCAACAGGAGTATGCTCCGACTTTGAGGAAGTCCGCCGGCTTCACTTCGTGGTGAGTTTAGGCGCAATTTCCCTGTATTCTGCGTCCTTCGTTCGTTATTGAGTTTTCCTTGTGCATGCCTGTGACAGGCATGATGTATGAGCTGGTCCGCCAAGGGGCCAAGTTTCAGAAAGTTCGGGACGAGGGAGAATCTCTTAAGTTGCTTAGCGAGGAGAAGGAGGGCGAGTTGCTGCATTGGCGATGCGAAGCGTACATGAGCTCGAATTATGAGAGTTATTTGATGGAGTAGGTAACTTTATACAGCTCAAGCTTCGCTTTCTTCGGCCTTTTTAGGTTAACGCCCTTCTCTGTCGTATCAGTTGCGGAAAAAGACGGAGGCCATGGAGCACCTCAAGGGCGATATTGATCGCGTCAGAAACGCTTGTGGTGAGCTAAGGGCTCAGGTGCAAGCTCATGCTTTAGAGGAGGCAAGTGCCTTGGCCAAGGTTCCTGCCTTAGAAGTCCAACTGTGCTTGGCTCGAGATAATGCCAAAATCCAAGCAGATGTGATCGAGAAATTGGAATCCGAACTTTCGATGACCAGGGCCGAGGTAATTGATGCCCGCGCAAGGGCGGCGCTAAGCCGAGCCAACGCTGATCAGGAGATGGCGGTCCGTATGAAGGATGCCGCAGACGCTCAGGCCGAGCTGAAGCGAGCCCTCGAACGGGGGAAAAAGATCGAGGAATACGTCTGTTGTAGATCCCGAAGGGAAGCACTCGGGGAGATTGGTGCGAGGGGCTTTATTCTTTCCGATGAATTGGACCGAGCAAGGGCGGAAGAGCGTGACGCGTGGTCGTTTCTTGCCGACGGGGCGGGGAGTGAACCCGGCGAGCTGTAGCTCTTCGAAACGGATCATAGATTGTGCCGATCTGTTGCTTTGTTTTTGATATATGTAGAACATGTCTGTTTGTGGAGAGTGTGTCTATCCCCCTCTTTCCTCTGTGTGCGTGAAATGAGAAGATATTTTGAAGCCTTACTTTTTCCGCATCTCCTTCTGTTATCGTCCTCGACCAAGCCAGTTTTGATGTTTGGTGGGATCCTCACAGGTCAGGGACCGATCGCGCCAGCCCTTGGCTCCTAGGAGTGTTTCTTGATATGAGCGAGCGTTGCGGTCCCTGCGCCTTATCCGGCCGTTTAGATCCAGTCTCCAAGTTGCTTTGTGAAACGAGGTTTTACGGGCCTTTAAGCTCTTCCCTGTTCGTACGAGCGGGTGACAGTGGCTTTCTTTACTTCGGGTCGAAATGACCTTATAAGTGGGTGACCCGGGGGCTCACTCGGCTGATGATTGTGGCGTTTGTGCCGTGCCCTTAGGCATGCTGTAGCTTTTGTGCTTATTGTAGGTCCAGTCTCCGAGTCGCTTTGCGATTCGAGCTTTAGTTGACCCTTAAGCTGTCAGTTTTGGCTGGCGACACGGGCTCTTATGCCTTTTGGTCGTAGAGACCTTTTGATATGTGGCCCGTAGGCTTGTTTTGTTAACTATTTTGGATCCGGTCTCCGAATCGAGTTGCGATTCGAGCTCACTTTAATCCTCAAGTTGTCAATTTGGCTGGCGACAATGGCTCTTACGCTTTTTGGTCGTAGCGACCTTTTTGATATGTGGCCCGTAGGCCTGCTTCGCTGGCGACAATGGCTCTTACGCTGTTTTTGCCCATGGGCTTTTTGTAGGCTTTGTTTTTCGCTCGTTAAGGTCTTTTTGAAAGATTTTTTCCTGACCCGTCGTCGGTTCTAAAAGAACCTCGATTTCAAGTCGTAATCGGCGATATTTCGAGCACCTCGGAAGGTTCATAGCCCGTTGTTTGCCTGTTGAGGGAAGCCTGTTTTAACCGGTTCTTTTCGAAGTATATTCGAAGTAGTGGCCTGCAATTTTTTGTTTAGCGATGGTCGGGCGTCCCCGAGTTGCGTTTTTAGACTGTATCAGCCATTTTGACCGTGGTCATGTGCGTTTGGCCATAGCCATTTTTGATCCCGAGTGAGTTTAGGCGTCCACATCGAGGGTATGCCCTTTCGGGATTCTTACAAATGCGACGTGTAGTCTAAACTTCGGGATTTTCATGCCTGTTGAGGTCTTACAGTTTGTCATGCCTATTGAGGTCTTACAGTTTGTCACGCCTATTGAGGTCTTACAGTTTGTCACGCCTATTGAGGTCTTACAGTTTGTCATGCCTATTGAGGTCTTACAGTTTGTCACGCCTATTGAGGTCTTACAGTTTGTCACGCCTATTGAGGTCTTACAGTTTGTCATGCCTATTGAGGTCTTACAGTTTTTTTGGCGATGTAGTATGGAGATTGTCGTCAGTCTCCGAGTCATCAAGTTGTTTAAGCGTGAAGACCGCTTCTTGTGAACTCGGAGCTGTATTTTCGAGGCTTTATGAGCCCAGAGTTCCGGTCCTGGAGCTGTGCGAGTGCCTTATTGCAGACATTAAGTCTCCAAGTATTCCGAGATGCACTTGGTGATGAGATCCCTGCCGGGAATACGCTGTGATTTCTCCGTTCGGGGGACGGAGCGCTGAAAAGCATCCTTTGATCCATTGGCGCAATATACCTTGTTGTGTTGGCCCGACCTATATCGGGTTAGGGCTGATCGCCTGCGGGTTTATCCCGCCTGAAAGACATTGCGGTCTCATAGCCTCGACCCGGAGGCCGTTTGGGGCGTTTTGAACTGTTGGCACCTGTTCCTGCGTATTTCGGGATGTTTCAGGGGAAAGATTAGTTGCTTTACTCTGGGAAGGAGTTCCCTCCTCCAAAAAGTATTTTTGATTTGTTTGGTACAATAGTACACGTTTCTGCCAACGATGCCTGAATACACCGGAGTTCCGATGCATCATTTTTATTACAAGAAACCTTGTCTGGAGTTTTCCGAAATTCCGGCGAGCGGGTGCTCTTCTGGGGGGAATGCCTTCTCGCTTTTTTAGCTGCCGATCGGTTTGTTTCGAAAATCTTGCGGGGTTCCCCTCAT
>NW_017670947.1:246754-288127 GCF_001879085.1 Nicotiana attenuata
TTTAGGTTTTCCGGACCGTCGTCGCGTAAAGTAAAACGTACGGAGTAGCCGTTCCGTTTGTGAGTACGTCGACGCCTACCCCTCTCGTAGTTGATGGCAGTCCTCGGTCCTATGACCGTGCGTGTTGTGAAACTCGCATACTAGGTTGTAGTTTCTCTGCGAAGGGTCTGTCTGTATCGGTTTGGGCCACTTGGCGTCCCTGATCTTGCCGATAGCGAACACGATGTCTGAAACATCGACGCAGAAGTTGTATTCCGATAAGTGGGGCGCGTTAGCTGGTGCTATGTTTCTATCGACCCTGGTTTTGTTGATGAGTCCTCGAGGGTCCTGTCCTCGATCTATCCTTCGATCGTTGCGAGGTAGGTTGCGTCTTGGGACGTTCCTCCTGTCTTCGAGGTACGGCTGGTACCTTTCTTTGTTTGGCCTCCGACTCGTCAGTTTCCGCCGCTGCTGCTTTGAAGACATCGACGTATGTTTCTGTGGTGGGGTAAACTTGAAAGTCGCAGTTTTTCTTCGTGTATGCGTGAGCGGTGGTGCGCTTATCGGGGGAAGCTGTCTCCGGTGTCGCTACGCTGGGGGTCCCCGGATGGTTTTGCAACTGAGCAACGGCCAGCTGTTGTGCCTGCAACATTTCAAAATATCGTGAAGACTAACTTCCTGTTCTTCCCGGGCCGGGGTTTTTCGAACTTCCTGTCGGTCACTGTGCCGCATTCTTCTGTCGGCGTGAGAAGTTTCGTTGATTTGCTGTGCGTCCTGTGAGTCCGCGTCTGCTAGTATTGGTCCGGGTGCGTTATCGGGATCCTATAGTGATGCTCCACGGTCGGGATAGCTACACCATTTTCCCCGTGATCTTCGAGGCGGTCGTTCTCAGCTCTGTTCACCGAGCCAGGATTTTTACCTGAAATTAAAGGATCTTGGACAAGAAAAAGTGTGAAAGATGGTATGCGTTTGTGTAATGAAACTAACAAGAAAATAATCACTATTATTTTTAGCCCCACGGTGGGCGCCAAACTGTTTACCGTGAAAATAGTAACAACAATTAAATTATTAAATGGGACTCTAAAAATACGTGATCTATTCCCAAGCTAGTTTGTTAGAGCACATGATGCTAGTATTATGAATTTAAGGATGGGGGGGGGGGGGAGTTAAACGAGGTAACGAGCGGACCAAAGGGTCTGCTACCCGGGCGTAAGCTTGGTCGATTGGGACTTCGAGGTCGACCTCAGGGTCGAGCTCGGGTTGTCGGGGATACTCGGGAGTAATCTAACAGCTAGAAATATAATCGAACGAAGCTATTTACAGCCGAAATTGAGTTTGTACGATGAAGAACACATGTAGAATGAAGAACACGTATAGATGCAAAGGATATCGAGGTATCCTTAGTATCAGTGAGAACCAATGAGCTTTTGTAAGAAAAGAGAGAGAGAGAGAGAGAGAGAGATATTATTACGCTTTGTAGAATTGTGGGAGCAACATCAGTCCCTTACAAGGTAGGGTGAGTCTCCTTTTTATAGGAGAGGAGACTTAGTAACGAATACATGTATATCTAACTTTCGAAATATGGACGTGTTCAGACATCGTGTTCGCTATCAGCAAGATCAGGGACACCAAGTGGCCCAAACCGATACAGACAGACCCTTCGTAGAGAAACTGCCATCAGCTACGAGAGGAGGTGGCTCGACTACTCAACAAAGGACATCTCCAGGAATTTCTCAGCGATCGGGCCAAAAATCAATTCCGGGAGAGGGAGGCGGCCAAGAAAAACGAGGCAAACGAACCACGACNAAGGATATCGAGGTATCCTCAGTATCAGTGAGAACCAATGAGCTTTTGTAAGAAAAGAGAGAGAGAGAGAGAGAGAGAGAGAGAGAGATAGAGAGAGAGAGATATTATTACGCTTTGTAGAATTGTGGGAGCAACATCAGTCCCTTACAAGGTAGGGTGAGTCTCCTTTTTATAGGAGAGGAGACTTAGTAACGAATACATGTATATCTAACTTTCGAAATATGGAGATGTGACGGCTTGATTTGACTCCCCAGCGTAGGCTTATGGATAGGCTGACCCTATTAGGCTCAACCGCATGTCTTGAGGGCTTCCCTCCTTTGTTCATATCTCGGCCTCGAATCGGACTTTGACGAGCCTCGAAGGAGTGGACTAAGTTGTGACTTCATATCATCAGGGTCTTGAGCTATCTTCCCAAGGTGGCTTCATGTTCTCGGGGTCTCGAGGTTCCTCCCCGGGATGGCTTGATGGTAGGAAATCGGGCCCTCTGATTTTACCACGTACACCAGACGTTAGTACTGCCGCGGAACCCGAAGCCCCAATGGCGCACCCGTTGCACTCTTTTCCTTTGACCGAGTTTTTATCCTAAAAATAAAGGTTTTTACCGGCAAGGTTTTTAACGAGGCAACGTCTGCAAGCCACCAGGAGGGGAACTCCGCAAGATTTTCAGAACAAACCCAGCGGCCATTAAAAAAGCGAGACAAAAGCGGCCCGCTCGTGGGAATCTCGGAAAACACCAGACAAGGTTTCCTGTAAGAAAAACTATGCATCAGAACTCCAGAGTATTCAGGCCACGTCGGCAAAAACGTGTACTATTGTATCAAACAAATCAAAAAATACTTTTTGGAGGTGGGAACTCCTTCCCAGAGTAAAGCAACAAATCTTTCCCCTGAAACATCCCGAATCTCGAAAGGTTACCTACACATCCCGCGGTGAGGAAGAACTACTTCACTTCTTCGTTATTTTTTCGCTAACCTGTATGCAGACAATCCGCCGAGGCATTCGGTGGTTTTAAACTCCACCCGGGGATCAAAGGCCTTGACAGGGCCCGCTGTGCTCTCATCCCTCGATCGGACTTCAGACCCAAAGAGGGTCCCGCCAGCAAGATTATTAGCGAAGCAGCGTACCCCCGAAGAGGGTCCCGACAGCAAGATTATTAGCGAAGCAGCGTACCCCCGAAGAGGGTCCCGCCAGCAAGATTATTGGCGAAGCAGCGTACCCCCAAAGAGGGTCCCGCCAGCAAGATTATTAGCGGAGCAGCGTACTCCCAAAGAGGGTCCTGCCAGCAGGATCCGACAAGATCGCATGCCTTCTTCTACAATCGAACGACGAGCGATGATCTTCTCTTAAGGGCACCATCCCCTTGGAAGGACCGGGAGACGGCAGACAAACCCCAATCGGGAATCGTGTACCGGATCATATGGTCCGAGAAACCGTGCCCGTGCGGGCCGAGCTTGCAACGATGAATCAATGTATATCTACGCCAAGCAATAAAAGGATATCTTTTCAACATCTTATCCTCCGAACGAGGTATCTTAAGTATATCCCCGACAGGGGCCTCTCCACCAAATGCATTCCGAAATACTCGGAGACTTAATATCTACATTTGGGCATTTGCACGATCTCAGGGTCGGAACTCCGGGCTCATAAAGCCCATACAAGGCAACTCCGAGCTCACAAGAAGCAGTCTTCACACTAAAACAACTTGATGACTCTGAGACTGTCGTCAATCGCCATATGCTGGAAAATCTGAAACTGTAAGACCCTTAACGGGCAGACTCAGCATAACCAGGTCCATTCTACATCACCCAAAAATTGTAAGACCTCAACAAGCATGACAAACTGTAAGACCTCAACAGGCATGAAAATCCCGAAGTTTAGGCTATACGTCGCATTTGTAAGAATCCCGAAAGGGCATACCCTCGATGTGGACGCTTAAACTATCACTCGGGATCATAAAATGGCTACGACCAAACGCACATGACTACGGTCAAAACGGCTGATACAGCCAAAATAACGCGACTCGGGGACGCCCGACCATCGCTAAACAAAAAATTGCAGGCCACTACTTCGAATATACTTCGGAAAGAATCGGTTACAACAGGCTTCCCTCAATAGGCAAACAACGGGCTATGAACCTTTCTAGGTGCTCGAAATATCGCCGATTATGATTTGAAATCGAGGTTCTTTTAGAACCGACGACGGGTCAGGCAAAAATCTTTCAAAAAAGACCTTAACAAGCAGAAAACAAAGCCTACAAAAAGCCCACGGGCAAAAACAGCGTAAGAGCAATTGTCGCCAGCTAAGCAGGCCTACGGGCCACATATCAAAAGGTCTCCATGACCAAAAAAGCGTAAGAGCCATTGTCTCCAGCCAAAATTGACAACTTGAGGATTAAAGTGAGCTCGAGTCGTAACGCGATTCGGAGACCGGATCCATAATAGTTAACTAAGCAAGCCTCCGGGCCACATATGGAAAGGTCTCAACGACCAAAACAGCGTACAAAGCACTACCACCGTGCGGGCAGGGAAGCGCTTAAGGGTCAATTACAGCTCGAATCGCAAAGCGACTCGGAGACTGGACCAACAATAAGCACAAAACTACAGTATGCCTAAGGGCATGGCATAACACCACGATCGCCAGCCGAGTGAGCCTCCGGGTCACCTGCCTATAAGGTCACTTCGACCCGAGGCAAAGAAGGCCACCATCACTCACCCGTGCAGGCAGGGAAGAACTTAAGGGTCAATTAAAGCTCGAATCGCAACGCGATCGGAGACTGGATCCAAAATAAGTTAAACTACAACGTGCCTGAGGGTACGACATAAGTGCCGTTGTAGCCGTCCGAGTGAAGCCTCCGGGCTACCCACCTGTAAGGTCATTTTGACCCAAAGCATGAAAGGTCATCGCCTTCCGCCCATACAGGCAGGAAAAAACTTCAGGGTCAATTAAAGCTCGAATCGCAATGCGACTCGGAGACTGGACCCAAAATGAGTTGATACAACCAAACGCCCAAAGGCGAGAAATAAAAGCCATCTTCGCCAACTCAGACGAATGCCAAACTCGAGGGTAAATTAAGCTCGAGTCAGATCCCGACTCGGAGACTGAACCCGACAACAGTTAAAGCATACAAGCCTTAGGGCGAGTCCGGGATCAAATCGACCCAATTGAAATTTCAACAAGCAGAAATACAGAAGATATAAGTTGCGGGGTTCCCCCTCTTATTGCTACGTACTGACGACAAGGCGCAGCCCCAACCTGCATAGAATATTGAAAGCTATATATACACAACAAAGAAGTCAAGAAACGATCATTCCGCTTTTTTCCGGCAGTCATAGCCCAGCGGTCTCCTCCTCATCATCCTCAGCATCGGACAATAGGAATTTGGCATCATGCTCCTCTCCTTTGGCTTGTTCAATCTCCCTCGAGATATCAAAACCCCTGGCGTGAATCTCCTCAAAGATTTCTCTTCGGGATCTGCAACGGACATATTCCTCGATCCTCTTCTCCCGGTCGAGAGCTTGCTTTAGCTCGGCTTGAGCATCCGCGGTGTCCTTCATACGGATCACCATCTCCTGATCAGCGTTGGTACGACTTAGCATCGCCTTAGCCCGGGCGTCAATTATCTCATCCCTGGTTGTCGAAAGTTCAGATTCAAATTTCTCGATCATATCTGCTTGGACTTTGGCATTATCTCGAGCCAAGCGGAGTTGGACTTCGAAGGCGGGGACCTTGGCCAAGGCATTTGCCTCCTCTGAAGTATGAGCTTGCACCTGAGCCCTTAGCTCACCACAAGCAGTTCTGACGCGGTCGATATCGCCCTTAAGGTACTCCATAGCCTCCGCCTTTTTCTGCAGCTGATATAACAAAAAGGGGCGTTAACATAAGAGGCCAAAGAGAGCAAAGCTTGAGCTGCCTAAAGTTACCTGCTCCATCAAATAACTCTCGTAATTCGAGCTCCGACCAGCTCAAACATTAGCCTGTAACAGGCCTGCACAAGGAAAACTCAATAACGAATGAAAGACGCAGAATACAGAGAAACCGCGCCTAAACTCACCACGAAGTGAAGCCGACGGACTTCCTCGAAGTCGGAACATACTCCTGTTGATCCTGCCTCTTCGGCCTCGGCAGAACCGGCCTCGAGCAAAGCATATTCACTTGAAGGCATCGCCGACCCAGAATCAGGTACTCCGGGGGTAGCAGACTCGGACGATGCCTTCTCCTTGGAGACACTGGCCCGATCAGCACCACTAGAAACTTCATCACCTCGTGGGGAGGTCAACGACTCCTTCCCCTCTTTGGAAGAGCACTGTCTCATCCTAAGGAACTGCCCGATACCTGCAAGCGGCAAATCCAATACAAGTAAAAAGGGGAAAATATTACCTCAAATATATGAAGGCCGAGGCAAAGGCAGCATGCGCACATACCTTGGTATTTCGCTCCCCACCTGACGCGAAGCACAGCTCGCCGCCGACGCTCATCGCAGGCCGAGTGGGTCACCAGCCTCCAGACCCAGCCAGGCAGATCAGAGACTTCGCCCGGCGTCCATGAAGTTGCTACAGCAAGGTAAAAACACTATTATTCAACTAACTTTCGCTATAGGTACAACCTGAAAAAGCACCAGACACTCCACTCACGTGCGTAATTCCACCCTTCGGGAAATGGCAAAAGCTCCACGAGGATAATATCGACCGTCCGGACCCGGAAGAACCAACCGGCCCATTCTCGACCCCCCTACTCTTCGTCATCGACAACAAAGGGCGTGGATGAACGACACTTCAGGGTTAGCAGGCCCTGGTGATGAAAGGGCCGATACAGCCGGATGAGGTGATTGAGCGTGAAATCAAGGTCAGCCTTCTCCGCAAAGAACCCCATCATCAGTACCACCCGCCAAAATGACGGATGTATCTGTGCCAAAGTAACCCGATACTTCAAGAAAAAATCAAGCACGACCCTGTCAAGGGAGCCAAACGCGAAAGGATACAGAACGAACTCCCTCAGCTCCCGAGCGCCGGGAACAGCACTCTCCGCTCTCTGTCATGCCATCCCCGAAGTGGTTGCCATGACTATGGTAAAACTAACGGAGCAAAGCAAGGGCGTGCAATAACACTTTTTGCACCTGAAGAAATGAGGAACCCTATGCCAAAGCGGAAGTACAGCTACCTAAAAATAGTGAAGTCCTGCGAAGAAGCCGAAGCTGCCCCACTTATACGCTAGAGGCGGCGACGATCCGCCTACCCGGAGTAAGCCCCGGGAAGCTTACGACATCGGTATAGTCCAAAGGGATGGTACCCGACCCTGAAAGTATCCTTTGACGAGAAGCCAAGACTCGAGGAGCCGTCCGTATTTTCTCCAAGCTCGAGATAGCATCCCGCCTTGAGGACCCCCACCGAAGAGAAGTCGGAATTCGGGAAGCTTTCCACGCCATCACTCAGCGCGAGGTAATTTCAGATTTCGTGATTTCCTTTCTAAAAAAGAAAGAATAAACAGAAGAAGCTCCAATCGCGAAAGCTCCACAAAGGTTCGAAGGAGTGCCTGAGTGTAGGCAACCCCTCAGCAAAAAAAATCTATCTCGTACGTATATAAAGGAAGCTGTCCGCATCAAAAATCAAAGGGGACGCCCCGGTACCCGAAGCTGGCCTTCATCTAGGATAACATCCTCGAAGGCCCCAAAATTCGACACATTATCTCCTTTGCCCCCTTAATTTCACCTGTCGCACTCTTTTCCTTCGACCGAGTTTTTATCCTAAAAGAAAGGTTTTTACCGGCAATGTTTTTAAGGAGGCAACATCCGCAAGCCACCGGGAGGGGAACTCCGCAAAATATTCTAAACAAACCCCGCGGCCGGCTTTTGAAAAAGCGAGAGGGCATTCCCCCCGGAAAGCGGCCAACCGACGAATGCAATTACTGCATCCTTGAAAAAACCAAATCGACGGCAGTACTTTTTCCTTGAGGAGCGGAAATGACAGTGTATTGAGCATGAGACTATCTGTACACGGTGAAATCAGAGGGCCTGATTTCCCGCTATTAAGCCATCTCGGGGAAGTGCCTCGAGACCCCGAGGACATGAAGCCGCGACTTAGTCCTCTCCCTCGGGGCTTGTCAAGGCCCGATTCGAGGCCAGGCGGAGGCTGAGGCCAGAACAAAGAGAAGAAGCTCCCGAGACACGCGGTTGAGTCTGACAGCCTATCTAGAGCCTACGCTGAGGCGTTGCATCAAGCCATCCCATCTCCGTATTTTGTAATTAAATACACATGTATCTGTAACTGAGTTCCCCTCCTATATAAAGGGGACTCACCCTACTTTGTAAGGGACGGATGTTGCTCCCACAATTCTACAAAGTGCAATAATATCTCTCTCTCTCTCTTTTCTTACTAAAGCTCATTGGTTCTCACCGATACTGAGGATACCTCGATATCCTTTGTCTCTATACGTGTTCTTCATTTTATATGTGTTCTTCATCATACAAACTCAATTTCGATTGTAAATAGCTTCGTTTGATTATATTTCTAGCTGTTAGATTACTCCCGAGTATCCCCGACAACCCGAGCTCGACCCCGAGGTCGACCTCGAAGTCCCAATCGACCAAGCTTACGCCCGGGTAACAGACCCTTTGGTTCGCTCGTTACCTCGTTTTATCTCCCCCCCCCCCCCTACGTTAAATTCATAACACTAGCATCATCTGCTCTAACAAACTAGCTTGGGAATAGATCATGTATTTTTAGAGTCCCATTTAATAAATTTAATTGTTGTTACCATTTTCACGGTAAACAAAAGTTTATTTCATAATATTAATCAGAGGCATAATGGTCTTATGACGTACCGAGAGATTTTATTAACGTATTTCACATGCATTTCATGCATTTATACNTCCTTAAAATGCTACAAGCTGAATTTCCCTTATTTTGAAAAGAATCAAGAAAGAGATATGATTTTAAATGTTAAATTTATATTTGACCGCATCGCATGTATGATTAGCGAGCGGGGTATTTCCTCCTGCTACTCTTATAGGATCGGGCCATTCGCCTCGGCAGGATTTATGTACCACACTCTCATAGGAGCGGGCCGTTCGCCTTGGCAGGTTAATAGATACATCTCTGGTTCGCGTCGTTCGACCCTCGACAGTGCACAGTTTACTTTTATGTTGGATCGGGCCGTACGCCTCGGCATTTCCTATATATATCTATATTTTATTCTCATGGAATCGTGCGTGACGTTTGGCTAGAGGCCAGTGTATGTAAGGGATTTTCCTTGATTTGAATTATGACAATCTCTTGATGATATATATATATATATATATATATATATATATATATATATATATATATATATATATATACATGCTTACTTCATATATTTATCCTGTTTCATATTTATTCACTTCTTTACTGTATCTAGCATTATTAGACCACTAGTAAGTATCGAAGTCTACCTCTCGTCACCGGTGTCACTGGGTTCTAGGATGATTATGGGATTAATCAGTATTGAAGTTGCTAAAAAGCATTATTATTTACTCTGTTAAGTTCCTTTATTAAATGGAGGGAATTATGATTTCAAAAATACTAAAAAGAGACGTGAGCCCAGATGGATCAATCTAAAAAGCTAAAAAGTACGGTTATGGAAGTATAGTATCACCCCTAGGTGGATCAATCTAATTACTCTAGATGCCCCCGATGAGACGTGAGCCCTAGCGGTGGTGTTACATAAGAGATCAAGTTATCAGTGGTAAATGATGGATCAACATTAAGGTGAATCAACAATAGATGGATAAAAATTCAACAGTATGAGATGAGATTAGACCATCAGTCTTAAGGATAAGCAACGAGAGTAACCTAGACTTGGTTGCAGACTTCAGTAACGATAAATCAATGATAGAGTTATGGTATAGTATGACCTACGTAGATGCAGTAAAGCCATACGAATGGATACCAAGGTCTATAAAATAAGATATAGCAATATTTGCAAGTTCTACAAAGTTCTAAGCGAAGAACTTCAGTATACCTATAGATGCCCAGAGAGACATCTTATTCAAGCTCTGTATATGTTTACAAAGTAAGGCCTAGAGATTGGCTAAACGCTGAAGGAAAAGGGAGAGAAGAGTCGCACAGGCACATATACAAGGTCAGTATCGTAGAGACTGCATGATAGAAGGTAGCAATAGTTACGAGATTGGAAGGATTTCAATCACAAGTCGTGGTGTAGGAAAGAGGCCTAAAGGGGGGAATGCACTGCCCTTTGGATTTATTCACAGGACAGTTGCCTAGATGGCAAGGAGAGCACTAAAGTATTTGCAAGAGCCATAGGTTATGAAAATGATAAGTGCATCAGTCAACATTCGAGGACGAATGTTCCAAAGGGGGGAATGATGTTACATCCCTCATTTTCGTATGTTAAAGTTTCGTCTTCAGTTAATTGACGTAGACTCGGGGATGAGATTTTTTTGAGATTATAAGCATTATGCTATTTCAGACACATGATGAGTAAATTCATGAAGGAGAGAAGGTAAGAAAATATTAAAAAATGAGTTTCGTTAAAGGTTGTTGATTTGGGATGAAATACGGGCCGAGCGATAATACCCGATATTTATGGACTAGTACCATACAAGGTATACCACATGACTATAATTGTAAGGTGTACAAATGGTATTAAAAGTGAGTAGTATTTTAAGTAGTTTGAGATAATTCCTAATTATGTGGGTAATTGATTAATTATCGGGTAATGGGACATTACCTAATTAATTAATAAAATTATAAGATAAGATTAACCCCCCCCCCCCCCCTTCCAAAATGGGGCAGCAAGCCACATATTAGAAAAATGACTCTTGGTCATTTATGATTAGGTGGCAAAGTAATGTTTTAATTTACATAACACCTCATTTATAAAATCTTGAGCTTTGGTAGGTGGCAAAGTAATAACTTTATCTGTAGTATTTTGAATACAAGATATTTCATTCCTAACATTTTCATTTCTAACAATCAGAAGTGATTTCTTCATTTCTAACATTACAATGTGATTTCACATGATTCATTTCTAAACACTACATTAGCAACGTAATTCTTCAATCAATTCCTACATAGAAAAATCCAACGAGAATTATTAGAACTTTAGCAACGTAAACTTTTGCGGTTCTAAATGAGTACGGAGCAACCTTTTCTAAGAATATAATACGGAATGCTCCCTATTTCGATCTCGCCGTTACGTGTTTCATCGCGATTGACGTATGTTAGAGGAATTTTCAAGAGAATCGGCTTAGGTATGTTAAGGATATCCCTTCTTTCTTTTTGGCATGGTCTATACAACACAAGCGAAGCGAGCGAATGCACAACTTCCATATATTACTCTATTCATAGAAATGCTAGAGATATGTATATTCTTATTCTCCCATGTATCATATTATTCTATCATCTGTTCATGGGACTCAAAAGTACGTAAGTTGGTAGAGTTTATTTCATGATATTAATCAGAGGCATAATGGCATTATGACGTACCGAGAGATTTTATTAACGTATTTCACATGCATTTCATGCATTTATACATGCACATTCACCCATGACCAGATGGCGTTATATGCACGTATATATATGTATATGGGATATGGGAAAGGTTATGGCGTTATATACGCACCACCACCTGATCAGCTGGTATACGTTGATGATTTTGCCCACAGTGGTCGAGATGATATGACGGGATGCCCTCAGAGGCTTGATGATGCTATGAACACATGTACCTATGCACGACATGATATTCATACGCATATGCATGAAACTATAAGTATTTCATAATTTACAGAGTAATCCAGACTTACAGTTTGAGTCATTTACTCTATATTTCTTCCATGTCTGTTACGTACTTATTTATGTGCCTTACATACTCAGTACATTATTCGTACTGACATCCCTTTTGCTTGGGGACGCTGCATTTCATGCCCGCAGGTCCCGATAGACAGGTCGAGAGTCCTCCAAGTAGGCTACCAGCTCAGCGGAAGATGTTGGTGTGCTCCATTTGCTCCGGAGTTGCTTGTTTGGTCAGTATGATTTAGACGCGTATTGTTTGGTATGGCGGAGCCCTGTCCCGACCTTCATGTTAAGAGTGTACTCTTAGAGGCTTGTAGACAGATGTCATGTATACGAATGCTTGTATGGCCTTGCCGGCCTATGTTTTGAGTTTACAAATGATCATGTTGGCCTTATAGGCCCGTATATTATATGTATAAGTTTTTATATCATGTTAGGCCGTCCTATATTGAATATTCCCCTATGTTTATTCTGGCTAGCCCATGACGGCCCGTTTGGCCTATTTGCCAATGAAAGTACAATAAGAAAGATATGTTATGTTGGTACTCGGCTAAGTAAGGTACCGGGTCCTCGTTGCGGCCCATAGGTTTGGGTCGTGACACTTCCAACCATGCTGCAACAAATTCTGATAGTATTCGCTCTAGGTCCAATGACCTCATCTCATCCAACACGACCACTCTGATAACATGACACATCAATACAATCCAAAGCTATAACCTTTGCAATTCGTGCACCCTATAGCAACATCCCAAATGTACCCAATTCATAGAAAATGATTCAAATGAGAGGACTGTCCCGCAAGCTTAAAAAGTACCATCACCACACCATGCTAAGAGCCTAGCACACATCGTAGAACCAAAACACCCGAATCCGACACCAAGGATCGTACCTCTACCTAACTCCGCTACAATGTGTGACCCCATCCAAACGCTGGTCTACATTATATACCTCGAGCCACCCTGCTCAAAATCCATAGCCATTCGAAGTTTGACATCAAGAACCTAAAGTGCATTACCACAACCATGGAGAGAAAATAACACAATGCCACCCTCCGAAAAGAACATAGCCAACGCGCAATCAATCACGTAATACACGATTACTCATCTTGCATATAACCAACGATTCACAACTCTGCATAACATTGAAGGGTAACTCAGAGATCATTTCAGAACACGAATAAGCTCAAAAACCACTGAATGGCACCTTCCTCAAGAATAGCAGTTCGGAGTCAACAAATCCGACCCGGTGCAGAACACACATCCATATTGGGCCTACCAATGAACCCCAAATCAACTCTAGTCCCCCACAATAGATAAATAACCCTCTGAAAGTCCACAATGACTGAGTCATAACACATACTAACCTCTGACTAACTTTGGCTACATTTTTACAGTTCACAACCACGAAACAATCTACTCACGAGAACTCCAGTCTCTAAATCCATAGAACATACAAATCAGCATATCTGATCCAAACTCCTCCGACCGAATATCTGACACATCTCTCATACACGATCATCCCACGAGGAATGCTTCTCTGATTCTTCCATGCCACATCACAAAATCTGAGTATCAGCAGTCGATCAATTAGACGAGTACCACAATACCGATGAAATATCCGTAAATCAAAACACATTGCCCCCTTCTGAAACGTATATTCTCATCCATCCACACCAATTACTAATATCATTCACCTAGTCATCTGAAATCGTCCATGCTGCCTATGGATACACTGTGACCCTGCTCATGCAAATCTCAATCTCACACAACACGTTGCGTGTACCATGCCATCGTATGAAAGTATGAAAATCTCATAATCCACTTCGAGTCACAGCAAACTACATACTCGACCAGCTAGAAACCTTCCATTTCATCTCATCTAGGAAAAAATCCCTGTTCGCAACATGTTCCACACACCGGTAGGAAATATAAACCTCGAACCATGGTAGAACCATTGAGAACTCTTCGAATCCCATTTGCACAAAACCCAACCATCAAGACTGAATTCTTCTAACCCAACCAAGCTACGTAGGTCACCAAAACTCAAGAGCATTGCCATGAAACACCTGAAACTCATTACCTCATAAACACCCAAAGAACTAATCATACCCATTACCATGCTGATCCAACCTACTACCAAGTTGTCCTATCTATCCGAGTTCCTTCTGAATTGCATTCACATTGATACTTCTCCTTGCCATAATACCTCAATCCTCAACCTAGACTCACCACACGAGACCCTAACATAAAATCACACCGCCCTAAGGCTCATAAGCCGCTGAATGCTCTCTTAAGCACCCTAAAAGTACAACAACCGAGATACCCACTCCGAAGAGACCTTCTGTGAATTTCAAGTTGTTCATGTTACTTTCCTGATACTAAAATATAGAATCCACAACGATGTAGAAATACTGCAAGCCTCGACACCATCCAATGTAACTCTCAGCTTCTAGCCACATACAAACCCGCAAAAATTCTCAATTGCCACATATAAATCTTGAATTCATTAGAATCATTCTCGAGAGTTATCCACTCTGCTCAAATCTCAATTAGACTGATCAAACGGGCCGATCGACATGTGCCCCATTAGCACTCAAACACCCAAGGAAGTAACCCCACCTTAACGCAACCAGATAAATTTCTGCTCCACGCACATTCCATCTTTCACCAATAACAACTC
This sequence comes from Nicotiana attenuata, assembly GCF_001879085.1. Lineage (NCBI taxonomy): Eukaryota > Viridiplantae > Streptophyta > Magnoliopsida > Solanales > Solanaceae > Nicotiana > Nicotiana attenuata. The sequence goes on from NW_017670947.1 coordinate 261,007, forward strand.
AAATCATTCCATGATTTTCATATACTCATAAAGCCTAATACAACTCGTATCCAGAAATCCCCTTTACTCGAGTCATCCTTGATCTCAACTCTACAAGTCATAATTGATTCACCAGTATACCTCAAACTGAGACTAATACGAAACTTAGCTATGCAATCAACTTATCAATAGCAGACTCCCCCACTTGAGTCAAAGCCATAGATCAAAACACACAAAAACTCACAATGCCCATACTCTATTACTGCCATAATACCATAGTGGGATCCAACTAGATCCTTCATACGCCATGCAACACAAGCTATCTAGTATTTCAGATCATCTACAAATCTTGCATCCACCCTCGTAACAGTCAAGCCCACTCTCATAAGCGATCAAAACTCAAATTGAAACATATATATTTCACTGGTAAAAGAGGACTCCCAACAAACAACATAGGGATCACACAAACCTCAGAACACCCCGCAGGAGATAATCCACCTGCTTAGCCTCACACTGGTATCTCTCTATACTCGTCCATAATCATAAATATTACGCAATCACTTAATCCCCCTGAGTCTGAACTCATAACACAACATGAAGATCTAACTCACTCCACAACTAAATTACGTGAGAGGTCCTTCAACACACCCATGGCTCGAGGCCATACGCCAACTCAAGACAGAATTTAAACACCCAATAGTCCTTGCTACATCTCCAGCAAACTCTTCTTGTCATATTTGAACAATCTAAACATATCTCGCAATCAAACCGTACTCACCCCATAGTCATCCAGTCATAAATCCCACCAATAAGGACACAAACGGGCATATAAGTCCCAAATGCACATGCTCACACAATCGAAATCTCAGTACTCAATCCATAGACAAAACTCGGCCTCAAGTCCTCCAGACCGACCCATCATCCACATGCCAAAATCACATCTCGCTCCTCAACCATGGAACTCACAAGCCGTCGACGTACAGTTGATACCGAGCGCTCATGTGCACACACGAATGCGTGGAAGGAAATCAAGGAGTTACGCTTCAAGCTGAATCAATGCCGCACGATAAGGATTCAAGAATGTGGAATTTCCTCAAGGTTCTGCAGCCTCTCAAAGATAAGTACAGACATCTCCGTACCGATCTGCAAGACTCTACTAAACCCGCTCATGACTCGTGAGACCTATGTAACCTAGGCTCTGATACCAACTTGTCACGACCCAAAATCTAACCCTGTCGTGATGGCACCTATCATGGTACTAGGCAAGCCGACACACTACCAAAACAAAATGATATCATCATTTCAAAGATAATTCCAAAGCTATTTAATATAAGACCTTCATAAAGGAATTCAAATCAAAACAAAGTGCGGAACGAAAGCCCGACATCGGGGTGTCACTAGTCATGAGCATCTACTACAACCGTCTGACAACATCAAGACTAACATAGTCTGGAAATAACTGAATACAACTAAGGGAAAATAAAGAGGGAGGAAAGCAAGGCTACGATCGCCAGTCAGCTACCTTGCTAACTCCGATGGATCTGCAACTGAATAATCAACACTCACTACCATGTGTAGAAATGCCTGGATCTGCACACAAGGTGCAAGGAGTAACGTGGGTACGCCAACTCAGTAAGTAACAACGGTAAATTAAGGCTGAGAAGTAGTGACGAGCAGTAATGCAAATAAAGTTCATATCACAGAAACTCAGTAAAAATATGACACGCTTTTAAAACCATAGTTTGAATCAAATCAGCTTGTTTAAATCCAATTCCAGAAAAATCATTTAAAAATATCTTCCAACAGTTTTCGAACAAAGGTTCAATGCAAAAGTGAGTAAAATGATGAAATCATAAGTAGCCCCTCGGGCAAACATCACTCGTATACAGCCCCTCGGGCAAACATCACTCATATACAACCCCTCAGGCAAACCTCAACATCACTCATAACAGCCCCACGGGCAAACCTCACCATCACTCATGCCTCCCAGTCACTCGGCGCTTGCACTCAGTAGGTACCTACGCTCTTTGGGGGTGTCAGACTCCGGAGGGGCTCCTTCAGCCCAAACGCTATAACAAGCCAATCATGGCATAAATCAATCAGGTCCTTGGCCTCACTCAGTCATGAATCACTAAAACATGTTGTGGCGTGCAACCCGATCCCATATATATCCTCACAAATCAGGCCCTCGGCCGCACTTAGTCATAAATCAGTAAAACATGCTACGACGTGCAGCTCGATCCGATAAATATCCTCACAAATCAGGCACTCGGCCTCACTCAGTCATAAATCAGTAAAACAAGGCATTCAGCCTAAGCAACATTTATATGATGCATCAAAACGGAGTAATAGGGATTGAGTTATGCAGTAAATGAGTATAAACATGACTGAGTATAGATTTCCAATCGAAAACAATGAGAAGATAGCAATAAAAGACCTCTAAGGGTCCAAACAACACTGGCATAAGGCCTAAACATGGCATCCAACCTGATTTACAAAAATTCTTTCTAAAATACGTAAGAAGCATGTTGTTTCAACAAAATGTTCAACTTTGCAGTAGATACAGGACGGACCAAGTCATAATCCCCAATGGTGCATGCCCACACGCCCGTCACCTAGCATGTGCGTCACCTCAAAATAGTCACATGAAACAAAATTCGGGGTTTCATACCCTCAGGACTAGATTTACAATCGTTACTTACCTCAAACCGATCAAATCTCTACTTCGTTCCCCTCGAATCGGCCTCCAAACGTCCCGAATCTAGCCAAAAGCAATACAATGCAATAAATATAGGGCAAGGAAACAATTCCACAAGAAAAACTACTTTATTGGACACAAATCCAAAAATTCACTCAAACCCGGCCCCCGGGCCCACGTTTCGAAATCCGACAAAGACACAAAACTAGAAAGCCCATTCATTCACGAGTCTACCTATGCCAATTTCATCAAAATCCGACCTCATTTGGTCCCTCAAATCCCCAAATTACTCTCTCAACTCTTCCATTTCCCCCCTAATTTTTCACCCCGATTCCCAATTTAGAAGATAAAAATCAAGATAAAATCATGGAATTTAACCAAAATCAAGTGATGAACACTTACCCCAATTACCTCTATGAAAATCCATTCAAAAATGGCCTTCTACCGAGCTCCCACTTCAATTTTATGATATGAACTCGAAACCCTCATTTTGAATCTTTTAAATCTGCCCAGATATACCTTCATCGCGATCGCGGAACAATCCTCGCGATCGCGAAGCACAGTTATGCTTCCCTATAAACTAACTCTATACGAACGCAGAATCTCCCACGCGAACGCGTTGCTGCGCCCCACTGAGCTACGCGATAGCGAACCACCTCACGCGTTCACGATGAACAAAACTCTTGACCACAGTTCCTACCCCTTTTCCTCTTCGCGAACACAGCATAGCCCATGCATTCGCGTATCACTGGCACTCAAAGCTACACGATCGAGCTCCTCCACTCGCGAACGCGTAGGGAAAATTTCCATCAGCGACCAACTTAGCCTATGCGATCGCGGACCTGACCACGCGGTCGCGTATAAGGAAACCAGATGAGCAGAAACCAGAAACTTCAGCTATTTCCCCAACTCAGAACCAAGTCCGTTAACCACCCGAGGCCCTCGATACCTCAGCCAAACATACCATTACATCCCATAACATCATTCAAACTTAGTCGAGCCTTCAAATCACTCAAAACAACATCAAAACACCAAATTACCCTCGGATTCAAGCCTAAGAACTTCTAAACTTTCAAATTTCACAAACGACGCCGGAACCTATCAAATCACGTCCGAATGACCCCATATTTTGCACACAAGTCAGAAATGACACCACGAACCTACTCCAACTTCCGGAATTCCTTTCCGACCCCGATATCAAAATTTCCACTACCGGCCAAAATCGCCAAAATTCCAACTTTCGTCAATTCATGTCTAATTCTACCACGGACTCCAAATTACATTCCGGATGCACTCCTAGGTCCAAAATCACCTAACGGAGCTAACGGAACCATCGAAAATTCAATCCGAGGTCAAATACTAAAAAGTCAAAACTTGGTTAAACCTTTCATATTTAAAGCATCTAGCTGAGAATCATTCTTCCAACTTGAATTCCGAATAACCCTAAAATCAAAACTGAAGATCCACATAAGTCATAATACTTCATACGGAGATACTCATGTCCTCAAACAATCGAGCGAAGTGCTAATGCTCAAAACAACTGGTCGGGTCGTTACAGCATATTATCATACTTCTCCTTTAAATATTTGACATCCTCACGAAACATTTTTTCATTGATTAGCTCCTCCTCCCATTTCGATACATCCATTACCTTTTCTATAAATAAAAAAACATTAGGAAAGGGAAAAAGAAAATAGTGGAGCGCCACCATACAAGCAGGGGTGTTCATTAAAATATGAAAAATCGAACCGAACCGAACATCAAATCAAACCGACCAAAAAAATTGAGCCAAATCGAAAATCGATCCAAACTGATACCTTTTTTGATTTGATTTGATTTTGGCTTTGAATTTTAAAAATCGATCAAATTTGGTTTAGTTTTAGTTTTAACAAAAAAGATTCGAAAAAAATCTGACTATAGAAGTAGCTATTTAAAATTTATTATTACACCTGTATATGTATATCTTTATACAAAGTTTCTAAAATACGGTACATGTTAATCGTTTGTACTTTTAGTTTAGTTCTTGATATTATAATAATTCCAGTTCTGCGCCTTTACATTCTAGTTTAATTGATAGTTTTTTTTGCCTTTACACTCTAGTGTGATTGGTAGTTTTCATCACTATTTGATTCAATTATCAGCAATATATCTTGATAAATGATAGATTTCACAAACAATTGATTTCATAGTGTTACCTTAAAAATGTAATCGCCGGAATATGTGTTTGGTAGTGTACTCATATTTAAGACAAATTGATAAACAACCGGAAAACAGATAAAAACGACATAAAACGAATAAATAAAAAAACCGACTTAATTGGTTTGGGGAGATGTCAACACCCAGTTCTATGGGAGGTAATAATTCTTCCTTGTCGAGTATTTTATTTCCTAGTAGTATTCCGGTTTCAAACACTCTACCTCCTGCTCGAAATACTACCATGGGAGTGGATTGGACTCCTCCTGGACCTTCTACTCAACCCCAGTTGAACCCTAGTATGCAGAACCAAAACCAGTCAGTTCGAGCATCCATGTTACCCCATTCTATAACACAGCCTACCATGTTTCCAACACAAGGACCTTTGGGTCCTTATTCCCCACAACACAGAACTATCCTACCTCAATATCACCTTCTTCTTGAATTAAACAAGAATTACCACAACCAGCCTTACCAGTATCATGGCACCCCAAGTCGAATTCAATACCCCTACAACTCCTACAACCAACCAACTCAGTATCCAACAGCTTATCAGGTATCCAACACCCATATGACCCCACCTATATATCACCAAGTCCCTTATGAGCCACCTCCTAATCTTCCTCATAACATACCTAGAAACAATCAATGGCAAGCACCAACACACCAACCAAATACCCCAACACCAAACCTTTCATTTACTAAGTATGCCAAGGTAGAATTTCCAAAGTTCAATGGAGAGGATTTGAGGATCTGGTTGTACAAGGTGGACCAGTTCTTCTCTGAAGAAGAAATCACCATTCAGAAGAAGATGAAATTGGTGACCATGCATTTTGAGGGTGATGCACTACAAATGGGATTTTGGATATATGAGGAGTAGAGGGTAAATGCCCCTTCCAACTTGGGATGAGTATATTTGGGCACTGTGTGAGAGATTTGGTGCAGAATACACTGATCCAATGACTGAAGTAATGAATGTGAAGCATACAGGGACAGTGCAAGAGTACCAAAAAGCATTTAATAGTGTAATGAACAGGTTGGACATCTTAGCAGGGCATGCCATTAATATCTTTCTTAACAACCTCAAACCTGAATTGAGTAGTGCTGTTAGAGTGGGAAATCCAAGTACCTTACCTCAAGCCTACTACTTAGCCAGACTACAAGAGCCAAATTTTGCTGCTATCAAAGTAAAGCAATCATGAACCTAAGCTTAGGATTCTCAAAGAATAAAGCATCAAGTGGGCACAATTCCAGTGGCTGGCAGAAAGATAATTCTAATGGTTTCAAGAAACCTTCTGTTGTCAGAATAGATAACAACAAAAGGAGAAGGTTGACTCCCAGTGAGATGGATGAAAAAAGGGAAAGAGGCATATGTTTCTTATGTGATGAGAAGTTAAGCCCTGGCCATAAATGTAAAGCCAAAAGACAAATCTATTCATTGGAATTGGGGCCTATAGAGGAGCCGGAAGAGAAAGAAGATGAAATTGAAGAAGAGAACTTAAAAGTAGAAGAAGTCAAGGAGGAACCATTAGAGAATTGTGCTATATCTTTATAGGCACTCAATGGAACTCCAGGGTACCAAACACTCAGGCTTAGAGGGTTTACTGAACAAAATCCATTAGAGATCTCATTGACTATGGGTCCACCCACAACTTTATTGATGAAGAGACAACAAAAAGATTAGGGTGTAGGATTAGTAGAATCAAGCCACAATTGGTTCAAGTAGCTGATGCTAGAGAAGTACCTACAAAAAAAATGTGCAAGGGATTTCAATGGCTAATGCAGGGTGTTGTGTTCCAAGATGCTTCTTAGTATTTCCTATAGGCAACAGTGATATTGTGTTAGTAGGAGTGGCAAATGGGCTGTTTGGGCTGGATTTAGGCGGGTCTAAATGGGTTGAACTAATAAATGGGTCATTTCTCAACCCTGCCCAAAGTTCACTTGGGTCAATATGGGCTGGGTCAAGATGGGCTAATCAATGGGTCATAACCCAACCCGCCCAACTTGATCAAACTTTTACTTCCCATTCTTCATGATTTTTACACGGTAACTTTACATGCTTATTTACTTCACATGTTAGATACTTTCAAATCTTTTTTAATGTAAAAAGAAAAATGAGAATTAAACTATAAAAAGGTACAATACTAATCATTTAACTGCAAGCTTTCAACATGTTTTTTAATTATAGAACACGAAATTTGAATTAAGGTTGCCAAGTTCGCTTTCTGTTTTCACTGCATAAAGAAATGATTAGCTGTGATTTGTATAATTTAGCAGAGGATCCTTTGGAAACAACCTCTCTACTTTCATTAGGTAGGGGTAAGGTCAGAGTACACTTTACCCTCCCCAGACTCCACTTGTGAGATTTCACTAGGCTTATTGTTGTTGTTGATTTGTATAATTTGTTACGATCTTTTACAAGTTAATATGCATTGCATTTGACTAAAAAAATATGCATTGCATTTTTATTTGGTTCCAATCTGTAACTAATTTTTTCTACTAAGAGATAAAAGAGAATAATGCCATAAAATGTGCATTTTTATTTTATTGGATTTTTTAGAAAGCAAAAGTTAGTTAAGCTAATACTAATATCTAATCCATAACTAATCTAACAATTAAAATCTAATAATAAGTAATAATTTAATGTTCTATTCAGCTGCAATCTGAAAAGTCTAGTGGCATATTTATTTATTTGATAGTCATTAGAAACTTGTTAACCGGAAATTTATACAAATATACATATAATCTAAACGGATGACAGAATACCATCTCCAAACATGTTTAAAAGGAGGTAAAAAATTACATTATTCTATCTTGGGTAGTAACCGGTTGAGTTCAAATTATAGGAATTGAAGTTTGGATAATGATGAATTGAGTTTGGGCTGCCTCATGGGTTGACTTTGGGCTAGTTTTTATCCTGTGTTAAGATGGGTTATGATTTATTGAGATGGGTTATGATTTATTGAGATGGGTTATGCCCATTCAGCCCATCAAGGAAAATGTTTCATGCCCAACCCATTAAATATTGGGCGGGTTAGGCGGGTCAAATGGGTTTAGGCTATTTTTGCCACCCCTAGTTGTTCGGCATATAATGGTTGTATCATCTAGAAGATATTAAGTTTAAATTCAAGAAACTCTTAATAGAGTTTGAGTATGAAAGGAAACTATTAACCTTGCAGGGAGTTCAACCCAAGCTTAAGCCTGTCCAATCCAAAGCCTTAGAGAAGGTTGACTGGAAGAATTTCACGTTCTTTATGCAAGGTAAGGGGGCCAAAGAGGTACAAGGTTGATAGAAAGAATTCTAGGTTCTTCAATAACAAAAATGAATGCTGCAAGAGCTGAAGATACAGGAGAACCAAAGCTGGTCAGTGAAGTGATAAAGGAATATGACAATGTATTTGGTGAACCAACACAATTACCACCCTCCAAAGGTGTATTTGATCACCACATATCTTTAGTGGAGGGCACTTCCCCAGCTAATGCCAGACCATATAGGTATTCACCTGTTCAAAAGGATGTTATAAAAAAGCAGGTGCAGGAGATATTAGCTCAAGGGATTATTCAGCACAATTCTAGTCCATATGCTTCACCTGTGGTGTTGGTAAGGAGAAGGATGGGACATGGAGTATGCGCCATTTTTAGAGAGTATGCACCATTTTTCGACAACATAAGCCCAGCCACCTGATAAGTGTGGATTTTACCCTATCTTATGCTCTCTTTTGCTTAGGTTTTGGATAAAAAATGTGTAAAAATATTCCCGAAAACTAACTTAATGTGCTTGTCTGTAGGGTTTGGTCAAAATGAGGCAAGAAAGTCATAATCAACTCATGAAGGATTTAAAATTGCACAAGTTCAAAGCTGGGACTGAAGCGCTGACCGCGATGGAAAAGCGCGGCTGCGTAAGGTCCACTGCTTAAGCGGCCACAATTACGCGGTCCGCGGAAGTGAGATTCAGAGAAGAAGTTTTGGAGACAACAGTGATCGCTGCCCGCGATGAAAAAGCGTTCCGCTGAGAGCGTTGATCAAAGTTCAGAGACCCTGCAAGTTGAGCCTGACTAAGGAGCACGGTCCGCGTCCAAATTACGCGGCCGCGGTTGACGCTAACGCGGAGGCGGTAACTTTTACGCTGCCCGCGAAATCAAGTCCAAACCAAGCACAAAAGTGAAGAAACGCGGTCCGCGCTTGTTTTGCACGGCCGCGAAAGTCCATATGCTGAGGCGCTCAGTATTTCGCTCACAGCGGAACCTCCGTAGGGGTATTTTTGTCCAGTAATTTCAGCTATGTATAAATAGATCTTTTTCACATTTTTAGGTTATCTTTTGTATCAGTGAGCTCATGAACAGCCGTACTTTACCATTTAGAGTAATTTTAAAGTAGCTTTAGCTTATATTCTTAGATTTTGTTCTTGTAATCTACTTTTATGGCTTATATTTCATCTCCATCTTTGATTTCTACCTTGATTATGAGTAGCTAAACCCATTAGCTAGGGTTGTGACCCAAACCTAGTATGGGTATTTAATGGGTCTTCAATTTTAGGGCTTATTTATTTATGGTCTAGTGATATTTATCTTAATTCATGCTTTAATTGTAGAATTGGTGGTTGCAAACACTGATTCGTGCCTTGATGACTTAGACTCTTCTTGAGAAAGAGAGACTAAGTCTAGGAAAATTAGGCTAACAAGGAATAGGGTGCATTCAAGAGATTGATAGCCTCAATTAAAGGGTTAAATCTAGAGATAGTAATACCCGACTTGAGCCAACATCATTTTTTATGCATGAACACCCATTTAGACTTGAGAAAGTCAAATCGGGCAAAGACACTCAAACTACCGGGAGGTATAGAGTGAGCACTTACGTGTGATGGTTATATCACGACCCCAATCATAACACGCTTGTCCTAAACTCTAGATCCCATTAGATACTCGCCTAGGTGTAAGTCACTTCCCTAGTGCTTTTTATCACTTGAGAAAACTCCTGCAAAAACATTGTACTCAGATTACTTTCAGCAATCAATAGCATTAAACGTAGATTAGAAACCAATTCAAGCATGGTTAGAAGTGTAATTAAAAGCAACACGCATTGCTAGATTAGATAGAAAGCCAACTCCCAACCAATATTAACTCCCTTTGTATACCGATCCCGACCTTTCGGGTAAAAGCTGCATCGACCACTCCTCGCCATTATATAATGGTGCAGGGTTGGAGCCGATCACTTTTTGGCGCTGTTGCCGGGGAGTTAAACGGTTTTGGTTATCTATCTGACTAGTTGTGTGTATTGTTTTTATTTCCTTCTATTTTACTAACTTGTGTGAGTTAATCGATTCAGGTACAAAATGGCAAATAATGATCCTCTTGGAAATGTTCTCCCGGGGGAGGAGGTAGATGATAATGTTGAAGATGAGGTGCCTCTAGTACCTCAAGCTCAAAGAAGAGGCCGCCAGGCCAATGAAAACATTCCAGATCCTCCCCCAACTCCTCCGCGAGTAGCTCCTCGGGTGCTTCCAAATAAAGGATACACAAGTGCAATTGTCCCACCCCGGATCCGGGCAGGCAATTTCCAGATTACAAATGCTATGTTGACCTTATTGGAGCAAAGAGGGTACTTCACAGGCGCTCCCCATCAGAATGCATATAAACATCTAAAGGGCTTTGTGTATACCTGCTGGTGAAGCAAACAGACAAATGTATTAGAGGATGCATTGAGACTGAGATTTTTCCCTTTTTCACTTAGAGGGAAAGCTTTGGACTGGCTCGAAAGATTCCCCAACCATTCCATCACCACGTGGTATGAGTTGGCCGACAAGTTTATAGCCAAGTTTTTCTCACTGGGACATATGGCGACACTGAGAGATGAGATCCTCGCCTTTAAACAAGATCCAAATGAACCACTTCATGAGATCTGGGAAAGGTACCGGACGATGGTTAAAGAATGTCCGAACAATGACATGACCGAAGCAATGATCCAACAGACATTCTACCGTGGCGTCAACACTACCAATCAGTATGTAGTTAACCAACTAGCAGGGGGAAACTTTATGAACACACCTTATGCTGAGGCGTGTGAGATACTTGATGAGATGGCATATACTTCCTCGGCGTGGCAAAGTCGAGCTAATGTGCCACAAGGTGATCCCAATGTCATTCACCTGCACAAAAGAGCTCCATGACCACGGCCAATCAATAGCAGAGTTGACTACAACAATGAACCAGTTGGCCAAAGCTCAATTGCAGCAAGTACAAGCACCAAGACAAGTAAATGCCATGGAAGGGGTAAATATGATGGTCAACAAGAGGCGACAAAGAGGTCAACAAAGTCAAGGAAATCCGGATCAATACGAGCAGGGTAGTAGTGGTTTCAACCAAGATGATGGGTTTGATGATCAAAGTGAAGAAGTTCAGTATGTGAACAACTACCAAGGACAACGGGGCAATGCTCCGAATCAACAACAATAGTGGAGATCCCAAGGAAATTGGGGGAATCAAAACCAACAAGGAAATTTGGAACAATGGGAACAACAATAACCAAAACAACTGGGGGAACAACAATCAGAATTGGGGCAACCAGGGCAACTGGGGAGGAAACACCAACCAAGGGGGTTGGAATAACGGTAATCAAGGGAATCGAGGGCCGGGCTTTCAAAGGCCTCCGATGTATCAACAACCAAACAACCCGCCTCCATTTCTGTCTCAAGGTCCTAGCTCATCAAACAATGAGATGGGAAGGATTGAGTTGATGTTTGAGCAAATGATGAAGAAAAATGCCGACTCCGATGCCCAGTTGGTGTTCCGTAATACTTCTATCCGAAGTTTGGAGGTCCAACTTTCGCAATCTTTGAACACTCGCCCTAAGAGGGCACTACCTAGTGACACGATAGTTAACCCGAAAGGTGGGAACAATACTGGCCATGCAATGGCGGTGACCACAAGGAGCGGTAGAGGTGGTGAATCAAGTACCTCCAAGCAAAAGGAAGTTGTGAGTGATGAGTTTGATGTGCAAAATGATAATGATCCAATAGTCTATGAGCAAGTGAGTGAAGAGAATTCGACTGGTCAAGTGAGAATTGATATTCATAACAATGAGGAGGAGACTCCAAATGACGTGAACCCGTCTAGAGAACATGTGATAGACATACCGAAAATGGTAAGGCCTAAAGCTAAGGCTCCCTTGCCAAGGCCTCCTCCGCCTTCCCCTCAAAGACTGGCAAAGCAAAAGAATGAAAACCAATTCAAGAAGTTTATTGAGATGATGAAAAGCTTGTCGATCAATGTACCCTTGATGGAATTTCTTGAGAAAATGCCGGGATATGCCAATTTTATGAAAGACTTGGTCACTAAAAAGAGATCTATGGATTGTGAAACCATAAAAATGACTCATCAAGTGAGTGCCATTGTGCATTCGATGGCTCCAAAGCTTGAAGATCCCGGCGCGTTTACCATCCATGTACCATTGGGAGTGCGGATTTTGCAAAGGCCTTGTGTGATATGGGAGCAAGTATAAATTTGATGCCTTATTCTGTATTCAAAACTTTGGGTATTGGTCAACCGAGAGCTACTTCAATGAGATTGCAAATGGCAGATCGAACAATGAAGAGGTCATTTGGTATCATTGATGATGTTCTTGTGCGGGTCAACAAGTTCATACTTCCCGCGAATTTTGTGATTCTGGATTGCGAGGTTGACTATGAGGTGCCGATCATATTGGGGAGACCTTTTCTAGCTAGAGGGAAGGCTTTGGTTGATGTGGAAGCAGGGGAGCTCACCTTCCGGGTCGGTGATGAAAAAGTTGTGTTCCATGTCTGCAAATCAATGAGGCAGCCCAATGGCAATGAAGTATGTTCCTTTGCTGATCTTGTGACCGAGGTGATTGTTGAAGACATCAGTGCTGTAATAAATGTGGAGGACCCTTTGGAAGCTGTGCTGTTGAACCATGATGTGACTGAGGATGAAGGCTTGGTAGAGTATGTCAATGCCTTACAAGGAATGGGTTCTTACACATATGAACCCCGAAAACTTTCCTTGGATCTGGAGAACCGAAAGACTCCACCAACAAAGCCCTCAATCGAGGAACCTCCCGTATTGGAGTTGAAGCCTTTGCCTTCACACCTCAGGTATGAATTCTTGGGCCCTTGTTCAACTTTACCTGTTATTCTTTCTTCGTGCTTAACTAACATGCAGGTAGATGCCACCCTCGAGGCGCTCCAAAGAAGGAAGAAGGCAATTGGATGGACTCTAGCTGAATATTCGGGGGATAAGCCCCGCCTTTTGCATGCACAATATTATACTTGAGGATGATGCCAAACCCTCCGTGGAACATCAAAGGAGGTTGAACGAGGCGATTCTCGCGCCCCCTTTTTTTCCTCCTCGCGGGGAGAAGTCCGGATTCCGACATTTCGTGGGGGGTAATAACTCATTTCCTTTTGGGAATTTGGGTTTTTGAAGAGTCTCCACCTAACGGATTATGGTGCGTTATGGCACCTTGAGAAATTAACTCATGAAACTGGTTTGCATTACTAGAGATTTAGGGTAAGGGCTCGAAATAACCTTGAGGGGAAGGTGTTAGGCACCCCTCTCGGTCCACAACGGTGGATCCCGATCGAACTTATATGAATCAGTCATTTGAACAAATAAACAATTTCAACACGTATTTGCAAGTGAAGGCATGTTTTGACATTTTAAGCACATATATAATTCAAGTAATGAAACAAGGGAAAGGGTTTGAACAAGTTTCACAAATATAAAGAAACAAATATATTCATTTAAACAATGGGGGTTGGGAAAAAGGGGTCCTAGGTTGGTTAGCCTACAGGATCATACCCACACAATGCCCGGTAATCACTCTTCAATGAGGGGCTACACGTGACATTAGCGTGTAGTCATCATATCCTTACTACCCAATTCCCTCCCCTTGGTCATAGCCTAAAGCGTTCTAGCAACCTTGAAAATGTCCTATGCGTGCACTACCCATCCCTTCCTCGTGGCCCTGGAGGTATTTAGGACCTCTATTTTTGGAAAGTTCTAGACCTTCCTAAGGTTTTAAAGGATAAAAGTCTAGGCGTCAATCAAGAACAATTAGGAATGCATTTAAAGAGAAAAAATTATAGGCTCACAGTTACCTCCACAAATATAACAAGTAAATGCACGTCTTCTGACAATAGTCAAGTACTTTAAGAGAAACTCCTAGAACATGATATCTAGGTGAGCAGGGATTATACAGTATTGAATTAGGACGAAGTGTAAGAATCCTATTTAGCTTGCCTACTGATTTAGACCTATTAAATCTGAACAGTTTTAAATAACAAAACACAGCTTCATAGTTGCAGAATTTAAATCGCCCTAGAGGCTTGTCTAAGCGCAGAACAGTGATGTCCTAAGAGCATGATATCTACATTGATGTAGTAAAACAGTGAATAGGTTTAAACGGACACTTGAGATCTTATAGACATGCTTTCTAGCGGTAGTAAATTAAGGTAGTGCTTGAAAACTCATTTAAAGAAGCGGACAGTTGACTAAATCAATTCAGAATGAACTAACATGAATTGAACTGATTTGTTTCAATTAAACTAATTTTAAGTCTTGTAGGCATGATTTCTACTAGAACTGATTTTAACTCCTATAGGCATGGCATCTAATTATTAAGAGCTTACTTAGATCCTTATAGGCATGATTTCTAAGGAAACGAGTTTGAATACATGATGTAACAAAACAATGAACTTCAATTACTTTATGCCCTATAGGCATGATATCTAATTATAAGGCCACTTAGATCCTACAGGCATGGTTTCTAATATTGTAAAGCAAACATACCAAACACATTCGAATTAACATAATCCTATAGGCATGGTATCTAATATTGTAAAGCAAACATAGCAAACACATTCGAATTAACATAATCCTATAGGCATAGTATCTACCCAATTGACCCAACATATATGTAACTACCCAGCCCTTTTCACTAATCACCCCAATGTTGTTTACAAATATTTATTACAGACCAGCTGAATAAATTGCATAAACAAATAAAGAAAAAGAAGAAGTTAACTATAGGGAGCCTGAAGCAGGCCCAAATGACTTCCCAAGCCTCCAATAGCCTCAAATGCCAAAGTTCCATAGACAGTATCATGTCTAGGTGTGTCAGAGTTCCCTAAGGACCTCAAGGATCCCGGGCAGTGCTCACACCTAGACCTTTTCTCAAACAATAACTGATTTAGGTGCAGTGTGGAAAGGCCAGCTCTGACATGCCAGAGTTCAGAGAGATCTCAAGGATCTCAAGGCAGTACGCATGCCAGAGGGGCAGAACCTGATATTCTAAGAGCAAAGTGAAAGTGCTTGACACAGTTTTGTTTTGAAAAAAATTACAGAGATGACTTCAGAAGTAGAAAAGTTTTTCAGAAATAGGAAATAACTTAGTGGTAAAAGACAGCTTGAGAAGAGTATCAAGCAGCAGATAATCTGGTTGTCACAAGAGTCATTCAGAACACTTAACAAACAAAACTCCACATGGGAATAAGGGATTGTGGCACATAAGAACCATATTAGGGGCAGGGATAGGGTATGGAGGAAACATATAGTCACAAACTGCATGTAACACTTAGGATCTTAGTAGTTAGGACATAGATAATAGTTGTGATACAGGAAGCAAGACATGTCTTGAACAAGATTAAACATGCTATGTAAAAAGTAAGCAGGAAAGAGTGCAGAATATAGAGCACACATTGAAGAAGGCAGAGCCTAGACATGCTGAGCAAAGAAGTAAGCTGGAATGCAAGTTGGATTCATAACTGATGAACTAGTACAGGGATAAAACAAATAGTGTTTGGTTCTCAAAACTTAATTAGAGACATACCAGTTAAGGAGAGCAGACACAAAGTATAGAGCAGTGTAGTGCAATAACTAGCCTTGGCTTACAGCCGGCTAGTTCAATGGAAGTAGCAAGTGACAGAAAAGTGCAGAAAGCTTTAAGTATAAGAGAGAGTTTTTGAACTAGTCTCGTTCGTTGTCAACTTAAAATAAGGGGGGGTTTATATAGTAATCAAAAGCTTGACCCATAAGGTAAGAGATCAATTAAGTGGTAAATCTGGGAAGTCACACGTAAATCAGCAAAGTCTTTCCCTTAATCAAGGGACAGTTAAATCAACAGTAAAACATGCTAAGTATTTAAGGAAAAGAATCAAGTAAAGTTTAGGTATAGAATAGGTAATTAGGGGTAAATGAACAACAGTTTAATTAAGGAAAAAAATCAGTAATAATCAGCTGAATACAAACAAGGCAGGGAAAAATTAATTAAGGCAAGCAATCCAGTGAAATCAAATAGAGAGGTAAGAATCAAGAGTTAAATGGAAGGTGTTCAAATTAAACCAGGAAATAAGGGATTCATAGTAATCAAGGGCTCAGAAAGTCATGGAAGAGGCATCATGCTTAACATATAAAATAAGATAGAACATGAATAGTCAGGATTTCACATAGCTTTGACAAAACACATAGTTAAACAACACTGATTCAATAAGAAAGATCAAGCATATAGAATCAGTGAAAGCGTTGAACTAAACAATTCAGTAGAAGCATATTAGGACAAGAAAATCACGAGAAATCACAAGAACCCAAAGCAAGAACACAATCAAATATACCAATATCCAGAAACCAAACGAAGAACCCCAAAAATTAGGGTTTTCAGTACAAACGGGCTAAGGTTGTAGCAGGCTCATAAAAAATCAGTCAAAATATATGAGAAGCAGAAGATTAAACACAGAAAATCATTAAGCAATTTTTAAAAAGAGATTCCGAAAACCCTAGTTTTAGGAAAAGATGAAAATCACATGAGTCTTGTAAAGAATCTTAAGGCTGTTGTAAAACTCACATGAAACAAACCCAAATCATCTTAGATCTGTACAGATCTAAGAGGTTTAGAAAAGAAAATAGGGTTTCGAAGAGAACCATACAGAGATGAAGAAACCTGCTTAGAAAATCATAGATCGTAGCTAATATAGGACGATCCCACTCGGAATCACACCGGAATGGCCTGAAACAGGCGAGAGAGGAGTCATAGATGCAAGTCAACTAGCCCTGGTCCCTTGAGGGCCCTAGAGATGGCAGGAATGACGTGAGGGAGGCCATTGGAGGCCTGAGAGGTGGTGAGAGGTCATCGGAGATGGCCATAGATGAGTGACGGCGTTTAGAGATTTAGGGTTTAGGCTGAGAGAGTTTAAGAGCAGAGGGGATTAGGTGACGGCGGTGTAAGGTGGGGAATGAATTAGGTTAGAGGGGTTTGGGGAAGGGGTTACTTAGGGTTAATTAAGGCAAGATTTAATCCGGTCGTTGATCAAAATTGATCAACGGCAGGATTTAGCAAGATTGGGTCGGTTAGGTAGGGGTTTGGGCCTGTGGTTTCTGGGTTTGGCATGGGTAATTCTAATTGGGATTGGGCTGGTAATTGGGGCTGAAATTGAAATAAAAATATGCCAGATTTTAAATAGTCATTTTTAATACTATATAATTTATAAAAATAATAAATGATCTCCAAAAAATATTTTCGTGTACTAAAAATGATTTAGAATAGTTATTTAACATTTTTAAAAATATAAAAGACCATTTTGTGCATCAACAATGTAATTATGCATTAGTAGGGCTATTATTGCAAAGATGTGCAATTTAGCCTAAAAATATAAATATAATTACAAAAATGCACTGAAAATGTTTAAACACTATTTCGGAATAAATAAATAATTTCGATGACTAAATAACCACAAAAAATAATTTGAAGGATAATTACTGGATATTCTATAAATAAAAGAGAAGAAATAAATTGGTTTTTGGAGCTCTTAAAACTATAGAAAAATTATTATTATAAAAAAATACTTATGCATGCTTATAAATGCATATGTACTATTTTGAAAGTATATATATGTACTAAAAATATATGGGGAAAAATTGGGTATCAACAGCTGCCCCTCTTTACCCGGGAAGGATGAAAGAGTTTCAGGTAAAGAAATGATGGTCAATTTTGACTGAATGGGATGTTTTGAAAGATAGAGGCCGGACTCCGGTCTTGAGTTGCCTACATATCCCTGGTTTTACAGGAATCAGTCCATGTGTAATTCTGGATTCATTGGCGGAATATATCGATGAAGTCATTGCAAGAACGGACACGAGGTGCGAGAGCGGTTAAGGTTTGAGACAGTTTGAAGGAACTGGAGCGAGGTCGCTCCTGCTAGGATAGCAGATGATTGTTGGTCACCTGCAGATAAAGAGATTGCTACACACATGTATTTGTGCGAAAATTAAAACATGATGCACATTCCCTTTTGGACCATGAAAGTTGTCTTTGGACGGTTAAGGATGACGTCCTCAGACCATGATGTCCTGGGCCATGAATTGTTTAGTGAGGGATTTGCAGGCCATGAGATGGTTTTCTCGGGCCATGAAGATGGTGCATCTGAACCATGACGCCTTTGAATAATGATATGCAAATTTGAGGGATCCTTAGGCCATGGCATGGTGTCTTCCCGCTATGAGGATGATGCCTTTTAGACTATGACGCCTTTGGATAGGTTGGCCATATTTCAGCCTATGAGATGCAATAATATGATGTTAACAAGGCAAGGCTTAGTCTTATGAAATGGAGGGAAGAGCTTAGCCCGACTGAAAAGCAAATAGACAATACTAGAAATAGAGCAATATTTGTGCAAAGAGGGACAGTGCTTAGTCCCATGCAGATAGGGAGGCAAGGATTAGCCTCGTGCAGCTATGAGAGGCAAGGACTAGCCTCATGCAAATGTGGAGGCGAGGATTAGCCTCGTGCAGAATAGGGAGGAAAGGATTAGCCTCATGCAGATGGGAAGGCAAGGATTAGCCTCATGCAAATAGGGAGGCAAGGATTAGCCTCATGCAGATGGAAAGGCAAGGATTAGCCTTATGCAAATGGGGAGGCAAGGATTAGCCTCATTCAAGCGGGGGAGGCAAGGTTTAACCTCATGCGATTAGGGAGGCAGGGATTAGTCTTATGCAGATAAGGAGGCAAGGATTAGCCTCATGCAAATAGGGCGGCAAGGATTAGCCTCATGCAAGATATGGGGAGGCAAGGATTAGCCTCATGCAAGCGGGGGAGGCAAGGATTAGCCTCATGCGATTAGGTAGGCAGGGATTAGCCTCATGCAGATGGGAAACCAGGGATTAGCCTTATGCAAATAGGGAGGCAAGGATTAGCCTCATACAGATAGGGGAGGCAGGGATTAGCCTCATGCAAATATGGGGAGGCAAGGATTAGCCTCATGCAAATAGGGAGGCAAGGATTAGCCTCATGCAGATAGGGGAGGCAGGGATTAGCTTCATGCAAATATGGGGAGGCAAGGATTAGCCTCATGCGGGTAGGGAGTAGCAAATAAGAGTAGCATATGTCTTAGCTGGAGATATATTCGGTGTTTGATGGCCTGATTGACAGTTGATCATGCCCAACACTAGTCCTAAAAAGGATAAGCGGTCGCTGCAAATATAATCCGGTCTAAAAGTCCGGAGTCGAATCTCACAGAGAAATAAGGCTTAGCTGTATCTGTTTAATATCACCAAGAAGACAAGATTGAAAATAAATAAATAGCTGAAAACTAACTATGCTTGAATTTTAAACAATTAGAATAAAGGTCTAAAGTAATGGTTTCCCCCGTTGTTGATTTCCTTGGTTGTATGTTTCTTATAGCGTTGACTTAGTTGCCTCTATCAATCATGAACTCTCCAGCTATCATAAATCTCTCTCAAGCAATTATGATAATTTACTAGACGCACTCTCTCAAGCTACGCTAGCTAGATTCGCATTTACAGTTCACTTAGATCGCACCCGAGGTATCGTTATCTCTAATCCAACCTCTAAACCCTCGGTTATGACTCTCGTCTATACTCCAGGAGTGATGTTGTTCAAACAACTACCTAAATATGCACTCTCTCTCAAGCAGATACATAATAAATAGGAACGGCTAATTGAGGATCCTTTCAATTAACCACAATCAAAACATAGTTGAACAAATAGAGATTATACTAATTCAAATCTATATTACTTATAACAACCAATTCATCCCCAACGGGTTCAACCAAAACCTTAGATTAGAAAAGTTAGCTACTCATGAAAATAACAAAAATCACAAAAGAATTCATATTCAAAGGTAAAAGAACAAAGAAGAAGATTAAAGATTGATGCCCAATGATCCTCCTTGCCTCTTGCCCTTCCTTCTGATGTTTTTCACTTCCAAAAATCATTCTCCCTTTCTTGGTCGGCTTCCCTCGTTTAATATAGGGTTTAGGGCTTAAAATCCCATGTTTTGCACTTTGGTCCCTGAAGTTTACGCGTCCTGCCGCGTTCCTACCGCGGTTACGCCAGGACCGCGGCCAGAGTGGCCTTCAGAATCTGCAGCAGTGTTCTGCCGCGTCAGGTCCGTAGTCACAGTTTCAATCGCATTTTTGACCCTGTTCCGTTCAGAATTTGGCAAAACCTAGAACAGGAAAGTTGTAGCTCGGTGAGTTAGCTTTCCAATCATATATTGCGGAGCCCAAATGGAGTTCTGAGCGAAAAGTTATATCGATTTTACTAGACAGTGCGCGATATGCCTACTCGATTCTTCGTTCGCTCTAACTATCATCCGTTGACCCCCAAACACGATCCCGGCTTAATTCCTTGAGCTATTACTCAGACTTCAAAGCTCTAAATCACTTGAGTTCATTCCATAACATCTACATAGCTCGGAATCACTCCTACAAGGCATAAAACACACAGTTAGCGCAAGACACTAGCGATTAAAGCTCAAACTCAATTAAAGTGCAGTAAATTAGAGTATAATAAGAGACTAAAATACATAATTATAGCCTATCATCAACACCCCAAACTTAAACCATTGCTCGTCCTCGAGCAATCGAACTGAACAATTCTCTTAACTCATCACACCAAGAGTAGTTAAAATAGACTAAGCACAAAAGCGTAACATCTTCACCTCAAGATTTGACTCACAAGTACGACGCGTTATTCACAACTCACCCACTTACTCTAACATAGAGATCACTGACATTACCTTTCTTTCATGAATCGAGTGCCCTCACACAACAAAAGAGAGTAGTTTTACACAATAAAATTTAAGAACACTTAGGAACTCAAGATAAAAAGAATTCACTCACTCTCAGAAATAACATTCATATGCCACAAAAGATGCACCATAAGCTTGCCCGTAGTGTACTACTCCACTAATCGAGCTCATTCAATCTAGGATCAATTAGGACTTTATTTGGTTGTAATGTAAGCTACGGGACGGGTAGGATATATTTAGATATAAGAGTGACTACACCTCCCTAAGCACTTTAATACATACATTTTAACATTTAAACCCTATACTTATGTCAAACCAAAATTCCACCTTCACATCAATGTAAATTACGCCATTCTTCTTTAAGCACACTTACGTCAAGAGCCACCACTTATCAAGGAATTTTTTTTTTCACAACAATCCAACTATGTCTTTTTTCAATTCAAGTGGCTCTTCATTTTTCAAAACAGTGCACCTTTCTCCTTATTCAATTAGTTCCACTCAAAAGCCAAACCAACCACCTCACATTTTAACTTTTACAAAGTTCATAACAATTCAAGTGCTCATGAGAGGTGAAAAGGTTCAAATAGATGGTTAATTCAAACAAATGGGTAAGGCTTGTAATGTGGTTGCCAAAGAAAAAGGATTATAGGCTCAAAGAGGTTAACTACGATACATAACAATTAGGTGGGTAAAATATACATATCTGGCTCAACAAGAAAACACCTATATCACTTCCAAGACTGAACAACACTACTATTTCGCTTTGCAAACACACGGGGCAAGTTCTAGGCATCAAATGCAATGCACAGAATAACACCAAACCTCACACACACATGGCACATAACTCACTCAGGATTGGATTCATCAAGAACTCTAGTCAAAGCAGTTAAGCAAATTTAAAATCATACAATTTAAGGTACTTATACAAGAGTCAAAAACTGAGCCTAAGCATCACAACCAAAGTACTCACTATTCTCAAGGCATAACAAAGTCAAGAGATATTGCTTCAATTCAAAACACAACACAATGGCTCCTATTCCTAAAAAAACTAACTACACCCGGTTCAAATAAAACCCTTGGAAAAGAACCGCGGCACAAAGAAAAACCAAGGGGGAATTATTACACTACCTACAAAAAAATCTTTTTTTTTCTTTAGACTTAAATCCCTCAAAAAAATTGTCTAATAGATCCATCGTCGGGAAAAGTCCAATCTTTTTTAAAAAAAATACTATTTAATTAAACTAATACAACTAAAGTAGCATAAAAAGTCACCCAGACAATCTCATCACCCCACACTTAAAATTTTTCATTGTCCCCAATGCACAGCATAACCATAACAGGGTAAGAGAAACTCCCTGGTAGGCCAAAGGCCGAAGCACTAGCAGTTCATGGGGTACTCAAACTTCTCCCAAGCTTGGTCCTTCGTGCGGGTACCTCACACTTAGTTCCAACCATTTGGTTTGCTGTTGCAGTCTTGCAATACCTTTGCTTTCCATGCTCCTAGAAAATAAAAAATTGACACTACAAAAATAATACAATTAAAAAAAATAAAAAAAAATAAAAGAAAGCAATAAAGCTGGGTTGCCTCCCAACAAGCGCTTGATTTAACGTTGTGGCACGACGCGAATTACTTTTTGCCTCCACCTCGAGCTTATGAATTGAACCCCAAGTTTTGCTTCAAGCTTATGATTATGCTCTTGGGGCGGTACAAATTCTTGCGAGCCAAAAATTAGATAAAATCTTATGCACTTGTTGGCTCTCGACCGAGGAGTGTCACCTTGCCTAGACGGCCTTGAGAAATCCAAAATATAAGGCTCATCTACCTCTTCCTTGGACTCTTTTTTATGCTCATAAGGGTGAGTTTCCATTTCACCGTCTGAACATAATGTAGAGAAGTGTTTGGAATGAGGCCCAACGCGCTCAAATACATGAACTTCAAGATTTTTAATCTCCTCAACACCAATCACACTAGAGTCAACTAAATTTGTATCTTCAACGTCCTTGGTTGACGCTAGTATTACTTCTTCAACATTGACATCCTCAAATTCTAGTTGGCTAGGTTGTTGATGTTCTACTCTGACCTCCCCAATTAACACCTCAAATTCATGCTCTTCTTGGCTACTATCCTCAATATTGGCTTGTTGAGCATTAAAAGCATCAACCACTTGACTCAATTGAGCCTCCAACTTGCGAATAGTTGCCTCTTGCCTTTCTATGTGCAATTGTTTCTCATTGTTTTGTTCCAGAAGGCACTTTAGCATATCCTTGATCTCCTTCAGGTCCGCATTCCCAGGTTCTTTGTTCCTATTAACTTTACAAGGAAAGGTAGAACCATCATAGTAAGGGGTTGGGGGAAAATAAGAAATATAAGCACAACCATGAAGGTGACCATTTTTACCACCACACACATCACACACATTCCACAAATAAGATTGAGTTGGTGCACATAACTCGCTCTTAGGAACGTTTTAAAAATTTTGCCACGGGTGGTTTCCTTCACAATATGTATGAAGATCAATAGTAGAATTATGTACACCTAAATTCCCATAATTCCAAGATACCATGTTTCTCAAATCAACAGTTATAAAAAAAATACAAAAAAAATAAAACAAACTAAAAGTTCAAACTTGAACCCTAGCAATATATACAACTACAACTACACCGTTAGTTCCCCGGCAACGGCGCCAAAATTTGATCACGCCCAACTCTAGTCCTAAAAAGGATAAGCAGTCGCTGCAAATATAATCCGGTCTAAAAGTCCGGAGTCGAATCCCACAGAGAACTAAGGCTTAGCTGTATCTGTTTAATATCACCAAGAAGACAAGATTGAAAATAAATAAACAGCTGAAAACTAACTATGCTTGAATTGTAAACAATTAGAATAAAGGTCTAAGGTAATGGTTTCCCCCGTTGTTGATTTCCTTGGTTGTATGTTTCTTATAGCGTAGACTTAGTTGCATCTATCAATCATGAACTCTCCAGCTATCATAAATCTCTATCAAGCAATTATGATAATTTACTAGACACACTCTCTCAAGCTACGCTAGCTAGATTCGCATTACAGTTCACTTAGATCGCACCCGAGGTATCGTTATATCTAATCCAACCTCTAAACCCTCGGTTATGACTCTCGTCTATACTCCGAAAGTGATGTTGTTCAAACAACTACCTAAATATGCACTCTCTCTCAAGCATATACATAATAAATAGGAACGGCTAATTGAGGATCCTTTCAATTAACCACAATCAAAACATAGTTGAACAAATAGAGATTAAACTAATTCAAATCTATATTACTTATAACAACCAATTCATCCCCAACGGGTTTCACCAAAACCTTAGATTAGAAAAGTTAGCTACTCATGAAAATAAGAAAAATCACAAAAGAATTTATAATCAAAGGTAAAAGAACAAAGAAGAAGATTAAAGATTGATGCCCAATGATCCTCCTTGCCTCTTGCCCTTCCTTCTGATGTTTTTCACTTCCAAAAATCATTCTCCCTTTCTTGGCCGGCTTCCCTCATTTAATATAGGGTTTAGGGCTTAAAATCCCGTGTTTTGCACTTTGGTCCCTGAATTTTACGCGTCCTGCCGCGGTCCTACCGCGGTTACGCCAGGACCGCGGCCAGAGTGGCCTTCAGAATCTGCAGCAGTGTTCTGCCGCGTCAGGTCCGCAGTTGCAGTTTCAATAGCGTTTTTGACCCTGTTCCTTTTAGAATTTGGGAAAATGTAAAACATGAAAGTTGTAGCCCTTTGCGTTAGCTTTCCAACCATATATTGTGGATCCCAAATGGAGTTCTGAGTGAAAAGTTATATCCATTTTACTAGACAGTGCGCGATATGCCTACTCGATTCTCCGTTCGCTCTAACTATCATCCGTTGACCCCCGAACACGATCCCGGCTTAATTCCTTGAGCTTTTACTCAGACTTCAAAGCTCTAAATCACTTGAGTTCATTCCATAACATCTACATAGCTCGGAATCACTCCTACAAGGCATAAAACACACAGTTAGCGCAAGACACTAGCGATTAAAGCTCAAACTCAATTAAAGTGCAGTAAATTAGAGTATAATAAGCGACTAAAATACGTAATTATAGCCTATCATCAACAGTGATCTTGTTACGTGTATATATCTGCGGACGCTATTGCTACATCAGATATACCTGCATTCAAAGAAAAATTTTAAGTTTTGTGAGGGGGAGGTTGGTTCGTGCTTCTGTCCGCTGGCCTTGCTTTGCTCCGTTCTGGAGGCCTTTTGAGTTTTCCTGGGTAACACCTGACTGTTATGGAAATAGAGTTTTCGAAAATATGCAATTATTGATAAAAAATGGAGTTATTTTAAAAATATATTGATACATTAAGTAATTTTAGATGAACTAGTGACTGTAACACATGTCAAAGGCATTGCAGCTCTCTTATATTGGAATTTTGAGGGCCCTCCTCAAAATTCTGCCCCAGTTTGGTAGATGATCTTTTGACCGTTTGCAGATAATAGGCCTTGCTGAACCCTCTTCAAAATTTTGAGAATCCTTCTCAAAATTCTGCAGCAGTTTCTTTAACTGATTTCTGACCGTCTGACACATGTTGGCGTTGGCTGGACTTGCTCCGGAATTTTGAGGGTCCTCCTCAAAATTCTGCCCTAGTTTCTGATCTTGGGGGAAATGGAAATTTTATTATGATATGACCGAACCCATAAGGCTGCCTACGGATCCCCTCTTAAACGGGAATCAAGTCATAGTATCTCTTGACTGCGTCTGAATTGATTGGTTTTGGCCAGATTTCTCCATCCATTTCTGCAAGTATGAGTGCTCCTCCTGTCAGCACCCTGTGAATCATGTACGGGCCTTGCCAATTGGGAGAGAATTTCCCTTTGGCTTCATCTTGATGTGGGAAGATCTTCTTCAGCACCAGCTGTCCCGGTGAAAATTGTCTCGGTTTGACCCTTTTGTTGAAAGCTCTAGACATTATATTCTGATAAAGTTGACCGTGACACACTACGTTCATCCTCTTTCTATCGCTAAGGGCCAATTGTTCATAGTGACTCCTTATCCACTCTGCATCGCTGCGTTCAGCTTCCTGTATGATTCTTAAAGAAGGAATCTCCACCTCGGCTGGGATGACAGCCTCGGTACCATAAACCAACATGTAGGGAGTTGCCCCGGTTGATGTGCGAACTGTAGTGCGGTATCCCAATAGAGCAAAAGGTAGCTTCTCGTGCCATTGTTTGTGGTTTTCTACCATCTTCCTTAGTATCTTCTTGATGTTTTTGTTGGGGGCTTCTACGGCTCCATTCATCTGAGGTCTGTAGGCTATGGAATTCTTGTTCTTGATTTTGAAAGTTTCACACATAGCTTTCATCAGATAACTATTGAGGTTGGAGGCATTATCAGTAACAATAGACTCAGGAATTCCGAATCGTCAAACAATACGGTCTTTGACAAAGTCTGCGACGACTTTCTTGGTTACAGCTTTGTAAGATGCAGCCTCTACCCATTTTGTGAAGTAATCAATGACTACTAGAATAAACCTGTGTCCGTTTGAAGCAGTGGGCTCAATCGGACCAATGACATGCATTCCCCAGGCGACGAACGGCCAGGGTGAGCTTGTTGCATTGAGCTCATTTGGCGGTACTTTTATCATATCGGCATGCACTTGACATTGATAGCATTTGCGGACATACTGGACACAATCGGTCTCCATGGTCATCCAAAAGTAACCGGCCCTGAGTATCTTTTTGGCCAAGACAAAGCCATTCATATGCGGGCCGCAGGTCCCAGCATGTATCTCCTCAAGTAGCTTAGAAGCTTCTTTTGCGTCGACACATCTTAGCAATCCTAAATCAGGAGTTCTTCTGTACAAGTTTCCTCCACTGTGGAAGAAGTGATTGGACAATCTCCGAAGTGTGCGTTTCTGAGTGTGATTTGCATGCTCCGGATATTCCCCCTTTGACAAATACTCCTTGATGTCATGGAACCAAGGCTTTCCATCTGTTTCTTCCTCGACATGAGCACAATATGCCAGCTGATTATGGATCCTCACCAGAATGGGATCAATATAATTCTTGTCTGGATGTTGTATCATAGATGACAAGGTGGCCAATGCATCGGCAAACTCATTCTGAATTCTGGGTACATGCCGAAACTCTATCTTGGTGAACCTCTTTCTCAATTCCTGCACATGGTGCAGATATGG
>NW_017670947.1:288430-305996 GCF_001879085.1 Nicotiana attenuata
GTAACTCCTGAAATAGCCTTGACTTTAGACTGATCTAGCTCGATCCCTCAACGGCTGACAATGAACCCCATAACTTCTTGCGGGAACCCCGAATGCACACTTTACGGGGTTCAGTTTCAAATTGTACCTCCTTAGCCTGTCGAAGAACTTTCTCAAGTCTGCTATATGGTCTGCATCCCTCTTGGATTTGATGATGACGTCGTCCACATACACCTCTATCTCCTTGTGTATCATATCATGGAAGATGGTTGTCATGGCTCTCATGTAGGTATCCCCAGCATTCTTTAGACCAAATGGCATCATCTTGTAACAGTACACTCCCCATGGTATGATAAAAGCTGTTTTCTCTGCGTCTTCTTCATCCATCCAGATCTGGTGATAACCCGCGAAGCAATCTACAAAAGATTGGAGTTCATGCTTGGCGCAATTATCGATCAGGATGTGTATGTTCGGCAGTGGAAAGTCGTCCTTGGGACTTGCTTTGTTTAGGTCCCAATAGTAAACACACACTCTGACTTTTCCATCCTTCTTCGAAACTGGCACAATGTTAGCTAACCAGGTTGGGTACTAAACCACCCTGAGAACTTTGGCTTTGATCTGCTTGGTAACTTCCTCCTTGATTTTCAGGCTCATGTCTGGTTTGAATTTTCTGAGTTTCTGCTTCACCGGCGGGCACATTGGATTGGTAGGTAACTTGTGAGCCACAATGGACGTGCTCAAACCTGTCATGTCATCATATGACCATGCGAAAATGTCCTCATACTCTTTTAGGAAACGAATGTACTCTTCCTTCTATGTTGGTGACAAGTGAATGCTGATGCGATCTCTTTGACGATCTCGGCGTCCCCCAGGTTTACTGCTTCGGTTTCGTCCAGATTGGACTTAGGCTTATTCTTAAAGTTTTCCACCTCCCTGACAACTTCCTTGGGTATCTCTTCTTCTTCATCCGAATCGCTATCCTCGTGTTGCGTTGCCTCATTCCATGTCACGGTCACCGATTCATCAGGAAAAGTAATAAATAACGCTATAGAAAGAAAAGTGTAGAAAATAGTAATGAATAATAAAGAGCAAAGACATTTGATTAAAATTAAACAACATCCAGGCTAATACGGCTCGATGAATAGAGCATTTATTTTGAAATAAAACAAGTCTTTAAAAACAAAGTTACTGAAAATTTAAATGCCTAGAATGGCTATAGGAATAAAATCTGCCAAGCTACCCAGGGACTCGGCGGGCCCGGGATGGTGTGGCGGTCCAGTTCCTGAGAATAGCTCCTTTCTCCACAGCCCGAATAGTGAGGCCTTCTTCTTCCTCCTCCTCAATTATTGCACTGCAGTCCATGTCTTCGTCTTCCAAGAACAGATTCTTCAACCCTGCTAATGCTTCCTCTTCCGCAGTTCCCCATATTGTATCAGCTTGGTGAAAGGCTTGATCCAGACGTGGCACTGGTTATTCAAGAGGGTAGTATGGTCCGCACCATGGAGGCGACCAATCATTATACTCTTGCCATGTGTATTGATATCCGAGCCCAAAGGTAGTATCGTGACCCTTCAACTGTATTGGCTTAGTGATATCTTGGAGATTCTTCCCAAACCCTTTGCCGGGTTCATACCCAGACCATGCTAGTATGCTTTCTATTTTACTGCTCCACCATTTATCCTTCTCGACGGCGTTGACACGTTCAATGTGATGATAGGTTTCCTCTCCTAGCCTTCTCCTATTTCCAATAACTGGGATGGTTTGACTGGTGTAAATGGGGTTACTCCCATCTCCGTGAATGATCACCTCCTGACGATTCCATTCGAACTTTACGGCTTGATATAGTGTGGATGCCACAGCCCCAGCGGCATGGATCCATGGTCGGCCTAACAGAAGATTGTATGAGGCCGGTATGTCGAGCACATGAAACTCAACGTCGAACCAAGTTGGCCCCATCTGCAAACACATGTTGATCTCCCCGATCGTGGCCCTTTGAGACCCATCGAAAGCTTTCACATTCATGCTTCCTGTCCGTATTTCATGGAAACCTTTGTCCAATCTTTTCAGAGTGTCCAGTGGACAAATATTGAGGCTTGAACCTCCGTCAACCAAGACCCTGGCAATGAAGTAGTCTTTGCATCGCATTGTAATGTGCAATGCCCTGTTGTGGTTCAGACCCTCGGGTGGCAACTCATCCTCGTGGAAAGTGATTCTGTGACTTTCTAACACCTGTCCTACCATATTAGACATCTCTCCGCTGGTAATGTTAATGTGCACGTAATATTTGCTCAACACTTTCATCAAAGCGTTTTTGTGTGCTTCTGAATTTTGTAACAGTGACAGGATGGATATCTGAGCTGGGGTTTTGTTCAAATGATCAATAACAGAATACTCATTTGCTTGTACTTTCCTCCAAAGGTCGTCTGGCCCTGTTTCAATGACAGGCTGCTTGGCAGTGGCATCCTTACTTGGTCCTCCCAGGTGCTCAGGGGTATAGATTCTCCTGGTCCTGGTCATTTCTTGTGCGGCATCGGATTCCTCCATCTTTGCCTTTCCTTTGCATCTAGCTTCGGCAACATAATCCCAAGGTATCTCTTTTGAGTGGAAAGGGGGTGTGGTTGATACTGTCAGTGTGAACGGTGCGACCACTTCTACTTGAAACGGAACAGGGGTGGAACCACCTCTACCTCAAATGGACCTGATGTGGCTACCTCAACCTCGATTGGTGATTGAGTCTGTAGCACAATAGGGGTAAGTGTGACTAAGGGTTTGAAGTTATCACCTTCCCGAATAAGACCAATCGACCCCTCAGGGTCCCATTCTTCGTTCGTCTCTATCACATGTATTCCACCACCTCTATGATTAGGGAGAGGGTTGTTTCGAACATTGGGTACGGCCTCCTTTGCCTGTATAACTTTGTTGTCAATCAGTGTCTGGATCTTGTCTTTCAATGCCCGGCACTCGTCAGTGGTGTGCCCCTTCATACCGGAATGGTATGCACAAGTTTTATTAGGATTGACCCATTGGGATGGATTCTCTAGTGCCACAGCGGGAACAGGCATGACGTAACCTACGGCTTTCAATCTTTCATATAGTTGGTTAATGGGTTCAGCGATGGCGGTGTATTTTCTGAGTGGCTTGCGGTCGAAATTGGGTCTTGGTCTTAGAAAATTTTGGCGAGTTGGAGGTGACTGGAAATGAGATGGTTGGGAGTTATAGGTATGATAGACAGTGGCTAGTTGGGAATATCGTGGGTGGTGGTGCTTGGTATGTGGATGGAGGTGTTTGATATGTGGGTGGAGGTGTTCGATAGGTAAGTGGAGATTTTGGGCCTTGAGCCACCATTACTGCCCCAACGTCTTTCTTCTTTGATATGCCGCCTGATTATAGTGCCTTATTTGTGGTCTGTAATGCCTCAAAATTCGTTACCATCCCACTTTTGATGCCTTCCTCGATTCTTTCCCCAAGTTTGATTATATCAGAGAATTTATGGTTTTCAATAACCATCAACCTTTCATAATACTGCGGATCTTGTGCTCTGACGAAGAACTTGTTCATCTGTTCCTCGTCCAAAGATGGTCTCACCTTGGCTGCCTCCGACCTCCAACGAGTAGCATACTCGCGGAAAGTCTCGGTGGGTTTCTTCTTAAGATTTTGAATGTTGAAAACATCTGGTGCATTTTCTGTGTTGAACCTGAATCGGTCCATGAAATCTGATGCCATACTCACCCAGTTGGACTATTTCTTGGGATCCTGGCTGATGTACCAGGACAAAGCATCTCCAGTAAGACTCCTTATAAAGAGTTTCATCTGGATCTTTTCATCTTTTCCGACCCTGACAAGCTTGTCACAATAGGTCCTCAGATGAACCCTGGGATCACCTGTACCGACAAACATCTCGAACTTAGGAAGTTTGTACCCCTCTGGCAGTTCTACATCTGGCTGTATGCATAGGTCTTCATAATTCAAACCTTCTATCCCTTTGCCGCCTTCGACACCTTGAACCCGACTTGTCAATTTCTTGAGTTCTTCGGCCATGTTCTTGATGAACAGGTCCTTCTCGGCTGATTCTGGTGTATAGGAAGTTGGTTGAGTAGAGTGAGGTATGGTCTCCACATATATAGGGTTGTTTTGGTGAGTGCCAAGGACTTGGGTGTAGTGATGGTCATTGGTTGACTTTTGAGGATCGGGAATGGGTTGTGGTGTGTTCTGGGGAGTGTGGTAAGTGGTGGTTGGTGGGTATTGGATTGATTGGTGGTGGTGGTGCGGTGGAGTTGGCATTGGTAAGAGATTGAGATTTTGAGGTGGGGTTGTGTATTACTGGCGTGCAGGAGGGTTTTGCGGATGTTGGCTTGGTGTGTTTTAGGGAGGTACTGGGTTCTTTGTGTTTTGCTGATTGATATCGGGGACATTCAGGGTGAGTGATAAGTTTGCCAAGTTGTGAACCTGCTCTAGCTCTCCTTGTAGCTCCAGTATCTTTTGTTCCAATCTCAAGACTAGATCATTTGGTGCCGGAGTACTCGACTGTCTGAAATTTCTGCGTTCTCAACATTCTCCTTTTGAATACCACTTAAGTCGTCCATTTTTGTTTTTCCTTTGCCTTTTGTATTGCTTGGAGGAGGAGGAGGTGGAGGGCCTCTAGATCTGGTATGATACGCTGACGATGTCAGTATGAGTGAACCAACCTTAGGTAATGGGAATAATCAAAATAAAGGAAAAACAAAAAGGTAACGAGTTAGTAAGGGTTTTGAAATGTTGCAGTATTTAAACACATATTGCGGGAATGTAAATTCGCGTCCTAATTTGGGAGCCTCATTGTGCCCGAGGTAGGCCTAGCGACAAGTAGATTTGGAGAACTTAGATGCCAACAAATTCCTCATTTCATAATATAAAAATAGACGAATCCCAAAACAACACTAAGATGATAGGAAAAAAGGTAAGTCACTACTGGCACTTGGCCTTATTACATTTTAGGAAAGCAAGTAAATCTAGCCTATTTGGTCCCAGAAGGACCTTCCCCAGATTCGATCTTCCTGACTCCATCGTACAGGTCTCCCAGCTCGCGCAGACCCAGCTGCAAGTATGCTCTGGCCAGATGTCCTCCTTCACCTCCTTCAGCGTTCTGGAAATCCTCAATCCTCTTTATGACCTTATCCTCCAGTTCCACTATTCCTCTCTCCAGATATTCCAGCTTCCTGTTGGAAGTGACTGCCATTTCTTTCCATTCTTCGATCAACCTCACATTCCTCTCATGTATTTCCCGGTGCTCATTCTCAGAGTCGTGGACCCTCTTGCGCAGCCTGTTGTACTTGACTTGAGCTAGCTTCTTCGTCTATGATTCTATTCCCTCGACCGGTTCCTGGCATCACCATTCCTTTTAGATTGTCTTCTAACCATGTCGGGTAGAGAGGTTTGCACCCTGCATGATACATGTCAGGCTCAATGGTGTTCTTTTCCACAATGATTTTTCAATGCCACATATGCTGGGCTTGGCACTTGTAAGGAACGTCGTCGTCTTGAAAGTCTGCTCTGAAATGGCTCATCTTGACAACCCTTGGTACAACCTGTCTCCTGCCCGCTTGCCTCATGACTCGGATAGGGACATAGGGGTATATCCCTCTCAACCCAATCAGCACCAAGCGTAGAGCATCCCTGGATCTGATGATAAATTCGTCTGTTGGGAACCACTCAAACATCCATTGCACTTGCTCCTCGGTCAGATTGTCGAAAAATTCCACCCACTCTTTGGCACTCTCCGGCTGAGCAAACCTGTCCGGGATGTAGGTCATCCGCTTAGGGTGATTGAAGGCAATATGATCATTCCAAGCCCTTCGCGGGAACTCTTGGCGATACTGGCCTTTTTGAAGATGTTCTAGTAACCATAACTGTAGCAACAGGTTACATCCCTCGAAATGCTGGACCCCGTTTGACAACGCTCCAGAGCCCTGTAGATGTCGGTTATGATCATGGGGACTATGGTGTATGTTTGTCCATTGTTACCCTCTATCAAAGTCTTGGCGACCATGGCCAACCTAGAGTGGATTCTTTCCTTTTTCATTAGGAACACTATCAGGCCCAGGAAGCATACAGTGAACACGAACACTCTGCGGTGGATATGGCCCAGAGAAGTGAGAGAGATCTCGTCATTGTAAGTACGGAAGGACTTGCTATGGCCGTACCTCTCAGACAGATACTCGAAGGGTATGTAAGATTCCTTCAGGCATCTCAAGTCAGCATTTAACCCCATCATCTTTAAGAACCTTTCACCAGTACGGTTCTCTGGCACCAATAACCCGGGGCCATCCCAAGTCAATCCCGCAAGCCCTCCAATTTCCTCTAGAAGTGGTGTCATTTCTGTGTCGCCAAAATGAAACACAACCCTTTCACTATCCCAGAATAAAGTGGCAGCCTCGATCAACCTCTTGGTTGGCTCAATGTCTAACAGAGAAGGTAGATTGCCCAAGTACTTTCTTACGTGTTTCTTGTCACTTGAGCAAAGGTCCCCCCACCAATCTAGTAGCAATGGTGGAATGTTGCTAACCTTGCCGGATCTAGGGACCTCGTGCCTCATTTTCCGCAAAATAAAAAAGGTTAGGCCCTTCTCCCCCACCAGACTCGACTATTTGTACATTTATGATTAGCATATTGGCATTTAGTTCTCAAAATTAATGTACAGAACGTGGTTGTGTTCGTTGGGATTATGGAAACCCCGGTGGACTTTTGGATAAGGCTTGTCTTAAAGGATTATTATGTGGACAACATATTAATCCGACTAGGTTTGACCATGATGCATGCACAACTACGATCAGAGTAAGGTTACTATGGGGGTCTAGACTGGTACCCTCAAGCGAACAACTTGAGGAGGAAAGGCACGGAACCGTCGACTGCACCGCTGATCGACTAGTTTTACCGCAAATAAGCCTTTCCGAATTTAAGGGTAATAAATTGGAAGAGCGCAACCACTCATCAAGCGTTGCTATATGATTTGATATGCACGAGTGGAATATGATGTGGAGTATATGCAACAATAAATAGCATGTTTTCAAGTATTTGCACGTAAGAAAATAATACATGCAGTATTTAAATAATTAAAAGACAGTTACAAAAAGAAAACAAAGAGACAAGTCAGTTTCAGGAATAAAAGAATCATAAATACTTAAAAAAATAGACAGTTAGATTCAAATAAAGGGAAAGGGTACGGGATAAAGCATGCTTGGACTAATTCGCAAAGATAAGTTTGTCATGGTAAGAGCCTAAATATCCCCAGCAGAGTCGCCATGCTGTCGCGCCCCCTTTATTCCCTCCTCGCGGGGAGAAGTCCGGGTTCCGACATTTCATGGGGGGTAATAACTCATTTCCTTTTGGGAATTTGGGTTTTTGAAGAGTCGCCACCTAACGGATTATGGTGCGTTAGGGCACCTTGAGCAATTAACTCATGAAACTGGTTTGCATTACCAGAGATTTAGGGTAAGGGCTCGAAATAACCTTGAGGGGAAGGTGTTAGGCACCCCTCTCAGTCCACAATGGTGGGTCCCGGCCGAACTTATATGAATCAGTCATTTGAACAAATTAACAATTTCAACACGTATTTGCAAGTGAAGGCATGTTTTGACATTTTAAGCACATATATAATTCAAGTAATGAAACAAGGGAAAGGGTTTGAACAAGTTGCACACATATAAAGAAAAAAATAAATTCATTTAAACAACGGGGGTTGGGAAAAGGGGGTCCTAGGTTGGTTAGCCTACAGGATCATACCCACACAATGCCCGGTAATCACTCCTAAATAAGGGGCTACACGTGACATTAGTGCGTAGTCATCTTATCCTTACTACCCAATTCCATCCCCTTGGCCATAGCCTAAAGCGTTCTAGCAACCTTGAAAATGTCCTATGCGTGCACTACCCATCCCTTCCTCGTGGCCCTGGAGGTATTTAGGACCTCTATTTTTGGACAGTTCTAGACCTTCCAAATGTTTTAAAGGATAAAAGTCTAGGCGTCAATCAAGAATAATTAGGACTGCATTTAAAGAAAATAAATTACAGGCTCACAGTTACCTCCACAAATATAACAAGTAAATGCACGTCTTCAACAACAGTCAAGTACTTTAAGAGAAAATCCTAGAACATGATATCTAGGTGAGCAGGGATTATACAGTATTGAATTAGGACGAAGTGTAAGAATCCTATTTAGCTTGCCTACTGATTTAGACCTATTAAATCTGAACAGTTTTAAATAACAAAACACAGCTTCATAGTTGCAGAATTTAAATCGCCCTACAGGCTTGCCTAAGCGCAGAATAGTGATGTCCTAAGAGCATGATATCTACGTTGATGCAGTAAAACAGTGAACAGTTTTAAACAGACACTTGAGATCTTATAGACATGCTTTCTAGCGGTATTAAATTAAGGCA
The DNA here is from genome assembly GCF_001879085.1 of Nicotiana attenuata. NCBI lineage: Eukaryota > Viridiplantae > Streptophyta > Magnoliopsida > Solanales > Solanaceae > Nicotiana > Nicotiana attenuata. Next base: position 296,823 of record NW_017670947.1, read on the forward strand.
GTGCTTGAAAACTCATTTAAAGAAGCGGACAGTTGACTAAATCAATTCAGAATGAACTAACATGAATTGAACTGATTTGTTTCAACTAAACTGATTTTAAGTCTTGTAGGCATGATTTCTACTAGAACTGATTTTAACTCCTATAGGCATGGCATCTAATTATTAAGAGCTGACTTAGATCCTTATAGGCATGATTTCTAAGGAAGCGAGTTTGAATACATGATGTAACAAAACAATGAACTTCAATTACTTTACACCCTATAGGCATGATATCTCATTATGAGGCCATTTAGATCCTATAGGTATGGTTTCTAATATTGTAAAGCAAACATAGCAAACACATTCGAATTAACATAATCCTATAGGCATGGTATCTAATATTGTAAAGCAAACATAGCAAACACATTCGAATTAACATAATCCTATAGGCATGGTATCTACCCAATTGACCCAACATATATGTAACTACCCAGCCCTTTTCACTAATCACCCCAATGTTGTTTACAAATAATTATTACAGACCAGCTGAAGCAGGCCCAAATGATTTCCCAAGCCTCCAATAGCCTCAAATGTCAAAGTTCCATAGACAGTATCACGTCTAGGTGTGTCAGAGTTCCCTAAGGACCTCAAGGATCCCGGGCAGTGCTCACACCTAGACCTTTTCTCAAACAATAACTGATTTAGGTGCAGTGTGGAAAGGCCAACTCTGACATTCCAGAGTTCAGAGAGATCTCAAGGATCTCAAGGCAGTACGCATGCCAGAGGGGCAGAACCTGCTATTCTAAGAGCAAAGTGAAAGTACTTGACATAGTTTTGTTTTGAAAAAATATTACAGAGATGACTTCAGAAGTAGAAAAGTTTTTCAGAAACAGGAAATAACTTAGTGGTAAAAGACAGCTTGAGAAGAGTATCAAGCCGCAGACAATCAGTTGGTCACAAGAGTCATTCAGAACACTTAACAAACAAAACTCCGCATGGGGATAAGGGATTATGGCACATAAGAACCACATTAGGGGCAGGGATAGGGTATGGAGGAAACATATAGTCACAAACTGCATGTAACAGTTAGGATCTTAGTAGTTAGGACATAGATAATAGTTGTGATACAGGAAGCAAGACATGTCTTGAACAAGATTTGAACATGCTATGTAAAAAGTAAGCAGGAAAGAGTGCAGAATATAGAGCACACATTGAAGAGGGCAGAGCCTAGACATGCTGAGCAAAGAAGTAAGCGGGAATGCAAGTTGGATTCATAACTGATGAACTAGTGCAGGGATAAAACACATAGGGTTTGGTTCTCAAAACTTAATTAGAGACATACCAGTTAAGGAGAGCAGACACAAAGTATAGAGCAGTGTAGTGCAATAACTAGCCTTGGCTTACTGCCGGCTAGTTCAATGGAAGTAGCAAGTGACAGAAAAGAGCAGAAAGCTTTAAGTATAAGAGAGAGTTTTTGAACTAGTCTCGTTCGTTGTGTACTTAAAATAAGGGGGGGTTTATATAGTAATCAAAAGCTTGACACACAAGGTAAGAGATCAATTAAGTAGTAAATTGGGGAAGTCACACGTAAATCAGCAAAGTCTTTCCCTTAATCAAGGGACAGTTAAATCAACGGTAAAACATGCTAAGTATTTAAGGAAAAGAATCAAGTAAAGTTTATGTATAGAATAGGTAATTAGGGGTAAATGAAGAACAATTTAATTAAGGAAACAAATCAGTAATAATCAGCGGAATACAAACAAGGCAGGAAAAAATTAATTAAGGCAAGCAATCCAGTCAAATCGAATAGAGAGGTAAGAATCAAGAGTTAAATGGAAGGTGTTCAAATTAAACCAGGCTACAAGGGATTCATAGTAATCAAGGGTTCAGAAATTCATGAAAGAGGAAGCATTCTTAGCATAAAAAATAAGGTAGAACATGAATAGTCAGGATTTCACATAGCTTTGACAAAACACATAGTTAAACAACACTGATTCAATAAGAAAGATCAAGCATATAGAATCAGTGAAAGCGTTGAACTAAACAATTCAGTAGAAGCATATTAGGATAAGAAAATCACGAGAAATCACAAGAACCCAAAGCAAGAACACAATCAAATATACCAATATCCAGAAACCAAACGAAGAACCCCAGAAATTAGGGTTTTCAGTACAAACGGGCTAAGGTTGTAGCAGGCTCATAAAAAATCAGTCAAAATATATGAGAAGCAGAAGATTAAACACAGAAAATCATTAAACAATTTTTAAAAAGAGATTCCGGAAACCCTATTTTTAGGAAAAGATGAAAATCACACGAGTCTTGTAAAGAATCTTAAGGTTGTTGTAAAACTCACATGAAACGAACCCAAATCATCTTAGATCTGTACAGATCTAAGAGGTTTAGAAAAGAAATTAGGGTTTCGAGGAGAACCATACAGAGATGAAGAAACCTGCTTAGAAAACCATAGATCATAGCTAATATAGGACGATCCCACTCGGAATCACACCGGAATGGCCTGAAACAGGCGAGAGAGGAGTCGTAGATGCAAGTCAGGAATGACGTGAGGGAGGCCATTGGAGGCTTGAGAGGTGGTTAGAGGTCATCGGAGATGGCCATAGATGAGTGACAGCGTTTGGAGATTTAGGGTTTAGGTTGAGAGCGTTTGAGAGTAGAGGGGATTAGGTGACGGCGGTGTAAGCTGGGGAATGAATTAGGTTAGAGGGGTTTGGGGAAGAGGTTACTTAGGTTAATTAAGGCAAGGTTTAATCCGGACCGTTGATCAAAATTGATCAACGACCAGGATTTAGCAAGAATTGGGTCTGGTTAGGTAGGGGTTTGGGCCTAGGGTTTCTGGGTTTGGCATGGGTAAGTCTAATTGGGATTGGGCTGGTAATTGGGGCTGAAATTGAAATAAAAATAGGCCAGATTTTAAATAGCCATTTTTAATACTATATAATTTATAAGAATAATAAATGATCTCCAAAAATATTTTCGTGTACTAAAAATGGTTAGTTATTTAACATTTTTAAAAATATAAAAGACCATTTTGTGCATCAACAATGTAATTATGCATTAGTAGGGCTATTATTGCAAAGATGTGCAATTTAGCCTAAAAATATAAATATAATTACAAAAATGCACTGAAAATGTTTAAACACTATTTCGGCATAAATAAATAATTTAGATGACTAAATAACCACAAAAATAATTTGAAGGATAATTACTGGATATTCTATAAATAAAAGAGGAGAAATAAATTGGTTTTTGGAGCTCTTAGAACTATAGAAAAATTATTATTATAAAAAAAAATACTTATGCATGCTTATAAATGCATATGTACTATTTTGAAAGTATATATATATATATATTAAAAATATAGGAGGGAAAATTGGGTATCAACAGCGATGCAAGAGGTCGTCAAGAAGGAAGTTATCAAGTGGCTAGATGCAGGGGTTGTGTACCCCATCTCGGATAGTTCATGGACTTCACCGGTACAATGTGTGCCGAAGAAGGGTGGTCTGACTGTGGTCACAAACGAACAGAATGAGTTGATCCCCACTAGGACTGTCACCGGATAGAGGCTATGCATGGTCTACCGGAAGCTGAATAAAGTGACCCGCAAAGATCATTTCCCATTGCCCTTTCTTGACTAAATGTTGGATAGACTTGTTGGGCGTGCCTACTACTGCTTTTTGGATGGGTACTCAGGTTACAACCAGATTTTGATTGCACCGGAGGACCAAGAGAAAACCACCTTCACATGCCCGTATGGGACCTTTGCATTCTCACGGATGCCATTTGGTTTGTGTAATGCACCAGCTACCTTCCAGCGGTGTATGATGGCTATCTTTATGGACATGGTGGAGGACTTCTCGGAAGTGTTCATGGATGATTTTAGTGTTATGGGTGACTCCTTTGAAGAATTCTTGAAGAATCTTGACAAGGTGCTTGCCCGTTGTGAAGAGACAAATCTTGTGCTCAATTGGGAAAAATGCCACTTTATGGTTGAGGAGTGCATTGTCCTCGGCCATAAGATCTCCAAGCACGGTATTGAGGTGGACAAGGCGATGATTGAAGTGATTTCAAAACTTCCTCCCCCTACTTCCGTCAAGGGGGTTAGGAGCTTTCTTGGTCATGCGGGGTTCTACCGGAGGTTCATCAAGGACTTCTCAAAGGTGGTGAATCCCTTGTGCAAATTATTGGAAAAGGATGCAAGGTTTGTATTTAATCAAGAGTGCATGCAAGCTTTTGAGCTTCTCAAGTACAAACTGACAACCACTCCCATTATTACCACACCGAATTGGAGCTTAACCTTTGAGCTTATGTGCGAGCAAGTGATGTTGCGGTAGGAGCGGTCTTGGGGCAAAGGGTGAACAAGATATTTCACCTGGTGCACTATGCAAGCAAAACTATAAATGATGCCCAGGTTAATTATATGATGACGGAAAAAGAGTTGCTAGCCATAGTGTTTTCCATGGAAAAGTTTAGGCCTTATCTCATGGGTGCCAAAGTGATTGTTCATACTGATCACGCAGCACTCCGTTACTTAATGACAAAGAAGGACTCTAAGGCTCGGTTGATGAGATGGGTTCTATTGCTTCAAGAGTTTGACCTTGAAATTATTGATCGAAAAAGGTGTGAAAACCAAGTGGCGGACCACTTGTCCCGCTTGGAGGAGGAGAGGCCCCATGATGTCCTCGAAATTGATGATTCATTCTCGGATGAACAACTCCTCTCCGTATCTTTGAATAGTATGCCTTGGTTCGCCGATGTTGCTAACTTTCTTATGACCGACATTGTCCCGTGTGAGCTCTCTTCTAACCAAAGGAAAAAGCTTAAACGGGATAGCTTGGATTACTACTGGGACGAGCCTTATCTTTTCAAGATTTGTAATGATGGTGTGATCCGGAGATGTGTTCCGAAAGAGAAGAAAATGAGTATTCTTGATGCTTTCCATTCCTCGCCCTACGGTGGTCATCATGGTGGGGAGAGAACTGCTTCAAAGGTTCTCAGCTGTGGTTTTAATTGGCCTACATTGTATATAGATGCTAGTGAGCTTGTGAAGAGATGTGATGAGTGTCAGAGATGATGTTATAAACGTCAATACCACACAAGAGGGGGGGTGATTTGTGTGGTACCTAATTTTCGCGTTAGAAGAACCTGGTTCTTCTAGTGTTCTAACTACAGCAGTTTGCGGAATAATAAATACTGAAAGTAAAGTGCACAGAGATTTTTACGTGGAAAACACCTGGCTCAAAAGGTGAAAAAACCACAACCTACTACTTAGTAGGATTTTCCCAAACTCCACTAAAATCACTGAGCCAAAAACTGCATTTACAAAACTCTTTGTAAAACTAAGGATTAAATCTAATCCCAGTGTAGCACACAGCCCCAACTGTTGCGACACTTTCAAGTTAACTCTAACTTGAATACTCAGAGTACCTAATACAATTGCTTCTAAGAAAGCTGAAAGGTACAATATGAAAACCTACTACAATTGAACTAGACTTAGAATAAACACAATGATGAAACTGGTTCTTCTATCTTAGTTCATGTAGCTTCGGACGTGCACACTTGTATCTCGCATATGTTGCTTGCAAATCAGACTTGATCTTTTTGCTCTCAAATATGCTTAACTTCTTCTTATGTGCATTCGCCTGTAAAAGAGAACAATTGTTATATTTATAGAGTTAGTAATCAGAGTTTGATAAGAACTCGAATTGTGGATCCTTTGACAGTTCGAGTCCAAGAACAACTCTAACTCCTAATCCATATTCTTGATCCGGATGTAATTCTCTTTTCATAAGGAGACTTCAACTCCTTATCCTATATGCAATCTTTTCGATCAGTTCAGAAGATATTCATCAAGATATTGCTGCTTGATCTCAAGGACTTATCTTCTTCACGTGCATCTCATGTGTATGGGCCATAACAACTGTGTCTCCTTAGATGAACCTGGTCCTTCACTGAGTTCGTTTGTCATTCTTCAAAACTTCAACTGATCTTGGGCCAACAGGGTCTTTATGAGACTGGATGGTTGCGCAGATCGGGTATCCAGTCCAAGAAGCATGTCTTGTCTATTGGAGTCTGTAGGCACTCCAGATAAATCCTTCTTTCCTTTTCCCGAAAGGGACACTTCTCGTTTAAATTCATTATCCTGTCCTCTGTTTACTTTTCTTTGAATCCCTTTCGGTTTAATTCTTCTCCGAAACTAATACAAAGAAAAGATGGCAAGATTGATTTTACAGGTTTTTTGTTTGACAAAAGTTAAAATTCAAGGAAAAAAGCACCCAGCCTCAGCAGGTGCATCAAGTTGATCCCGGCTGGCCATGATGGCCGATGCTCCAGAGTCAAAGTTATTGAAAAGGAAAGAAATCCAAAGTCAAGTGCCCATAAAGGCAAAATAAGATGAACAGACCAAGCCCCACACGGGCTAACCGTCACGCGGAATTTTGGAAAAGTCAAGATCCCTGGGTTTAGAAAGGAAACCAATTTCCAAAAAGCCAGCGACCAATGGAGATTTTCATCGAAAGAGTTGGGCTGAGATCAAGTGATCAAAACAATCAAGGCCACAAAACCAACCACCGTTTCAAACTGACGAATTGTTCTTTGACTTGAAAACAGGAAAACAGGTGCAGTCCAAAACAACCCTGCAAGAAGCAGGTGCATTAAAAGCAATGCACGCGGAAACCAAAACGGTTCTGCAGCAAAAGTTGACCCGAAAAGGGAAGTCCTTTTAAAATCTTCATTCATTCTCCTAAATAAAATGAAAAGTGAAATAAAAAAATAAAAAAATAAAAATAATAATAATAATAATAATAATAATAATAATAATAATAATAATAATAATAATAATAATAATAATAATAAAGAGAAGAAAGATTCAAAACCATGGTAGCCTAGGGTCCCCAACCTCTAGCTACGTTTTCCCAGCATAGGATCTCATTCCCTAGTCGCTGCCAGCATAACCTGGTAGTCTTTTCCAGTATAGTGTTCCACTCCCTAGTTGATCCCCGGCATAACCCGAGGACCTTTTCTGGCATAACCCATTGACTTTCCCGGCATAACCCATGGACCTCCCCAGCATAACCCGAGGACCTTTTCAGGCATAACCCGATGACTTTTCGGGCATAACTCGTGGACCTCCCTGGCATAACCCGAGGACCTTTTCCGGCATAACCCGATGATTTTCCTGGCATAACCCGTGGACCTCCCCGGCATAACCCGAGGACTCTTTTCTGGCATAACCTGATGACTTTCCCGGCATAACCCGTGGACCTCCCCAGCATAACTCGAGGACTTTTTCCGGCATAACCCGATGACTTTTCCGGCATAGCCTGTGGACCTCCCTAGCATAACCGGAGGACCTTTTCCGGCATAACCCGATGACTTTCCCGGCATAACCCGAGGATCTTTTTCGGCATAACCCGATGACTTTCCCGGCATAACCCGTGGACCTTTCCGGCATAACCCGATGACCTTCCCCGGCATAACCCGAGGACCTTTCCGGCATATCCCAGTCATTTTTTCCAGCATAACCCGGTAATCTTCCCAACATAGGGCCTCCGATCCCCAGTTGATTTCATCTTTGATATAGGGTCTCCACTCCCTAATCTCTTTTTCTCAGGGATACACAATCCCAATTTTATTGCTTTCAATAAAGAAATAGTTTAGATTTTGTTGTAATAACTCACGAAATTTTCCTAGTGAAAACTGGGGCAGAAAAATTTTGTTCGTTTTGTTTGTTTTGGCGTCTGGGCAGGTTATACCTCAAGACACAGGGTTCGAGATGACCAAAAGAAGAAGTTTCAATCCAGGATAAAAGAAAAGAAGAACAAGAAAAGAAGTGAGCTCTAAAAGTGTAGAAGCGGAGAAAAGATGCGGACTGCCCAAGATATGATTGAAGTCACAAGCTTTGCATGTCCCGCCTTGATCCGAAAAGCCGAAGAAGAATGAATCAGCGGTTGCAATTAAACGAGCATCAAGATTCGGATCAGAGTCTGCAAGAAGAACCAGCTAAGACTCAAGATCAAGCTTTAGAAGGTTTATAGATAGGAATCTTGTAACTCATAGTTGATAGGTTTAGCTAGTTTAGTTTTCTTTTCATCTTTTATTTTGGAGTAATAAGAAGCTCAGCAAACAGAAACAGCAGCAACAACAGTGAAATAATAGTTTCCCGGTAGTCCCAGCTACCAAAACTTCCAAAACTACACTGACCTGATTCCTTTATAGCCCAAGGATATGTAGGCAACCTCCGAAGCAAGGTTCGGTCAGACTTTTTCAAAAGATGTTTCCCATGGAGTTTCAAACGGGCAAAAATCGCTCGTAATTGCTCATTTTATCTTTGTCCGAAAACCTTTCGTGTTTCCGAGCAAAGAGGGGCAGCTGTGAGCATGTGATTTTTTTCCCTATATGAAATACTCCTATAAAATCAAAGAACATAGATTTTTTTTTTCTTCAATTATTTTCCATTTTGTAGGATTTTTGTAGGATTTTATTAATTATTTGCATTTTTGTGCACGTTTAATTTTGTTAAAATCGTAAAAAATATCAAAAATACCATGCATTGCATTTATATTTTTATTTTTATAGCTTTAGGATTAATTAGCTAATTAATTACTTTATTAAAAATGAAAATCACAAAAATGGCTCATTTGTACATTTTTACCTTTTTAGATTAGTGAATTTTCTCATTTAATTTAGGATCAAGTAATTGTTATAAATTTTAAAATTAGATAATTAGATTAATTCTACAATTTAGATTAATTTAGGAATTTAATTTAGTATTTTAATTAAAGAAAAAGAAAAAAAAAGAAAAACAAAGAAAAAGGAAATAAAAAGGATAAGTGAACAAAAGGGTTTAAATTTGAATTTGGGCTGATTTTATGCCGAAATCCGTTCCCAAATCAACCCAGATCCAAGACCAAATAATTAATATACCCGGTCCAACCCTGTTTTAAATCAAACGACCCCGTTTAGTATCCCCTTCATCCCAACCGTTGATCATCACAAATCAAACGGCTGGGAACTGGCCATTTTAATAGTATATAACTGTCCGAACTAGGTCTGACCCCCCCCCCCCACTACACTCCTCATTCTATCTCTCTCATCTGAAGAAGCCAAACTACCTACGCCGCCCTAAACTACCCTCCGCCGCCTCCGCCGTGTTCTGCCGTCGAAATACGCCCACCGGCG